>NW_007248610.1:135395-156395 GCF_000164805.1 Carlito syrichta
AGCAGGTGAGGCTGCGGTGGCTGGGAGCGGCCACTGCACTCTAGTCTGGGTGACAGAGTGAGACTCCAACTCAAACAAACAAACAAACAAACAAACAAAACCCCAGGAGTTTGAGGCTACAGCGAGCTATGATTGTACCACTGCACTCCAGCCTGGGCAAGAGAGTGAGAACAAGAGAGCGAGAGCCTGTACCAGAAAAAAAAAATAAAAGAAAGAAAAAAAAAGGAAAAAGTGATTTCCTGACCGCACTTGTGGCATTTTTTATTTCTGACGATGAAGTTAATGGGAAATAAGGTACGGGGGGTGTGTGTGTGTGTGTGTGTGTGTGTGTGTGTGTGTGTGTGTGTGTGTGTGTTTCCAGACGGGGTGTGTATGTGTGTGTGTTTCCAGACCCCGTTGCCTTGAAGGGTCTTGATCAGGGCTTAGAGGGTTAGTGGCTGGCTGTCCTCACCACGATTTATTGCTTCCATCTCAAAGCTCCCTTTCTTGTGGCCTTTGCCCTGTTACCCTGCTAAACAGCCTCAGGAACTGTAAGGATGACAGTGGGGGCTGGGAGCCGGTTGGCCTCTGCAGTGTGTAGTGCTAAAGAATCAACAAAACAGGACAACAAAAGACTTTCTAAGAGTCTAGCTTTTCCAAAACAAGGTTTGCATTGTTCTTTTTCATTCTTTGGTAGCGAGCTGTCCTTCTCACTAGAGTTGACCGTTTGTCATGCACTCTCTCCTCGGGAGACACCAGTATTACCAGCTGAATTCTGTGGAGAGATCTGGGGTAAAATTCCTACTAGACTTGTTTTTTGTGCTTCCGTGACCTCAAGTGTGTCAGCAGCTCTCAGGGAGCCTCATTCTGTTCCATCACCGTATTGTGTGGTGAACTATTTCCCCAGGTCCCTCCCTAGCCCCTGCAATATCTAAAAAAAAGTTGCTTTTAACTTACAGGAGCAATGCAGGAATATACGAGTACTCTCCTTGTTAAGATTTTTTTTTAAAAGTCAAAAGAATATAGATAAAGGTAGTTCAGGGACCTCAGTTGGTGCAAATTTTGTCCAACCTTTTCTTAGTGTTCTGTATGTCTGCTCATGTAGACCAGGGGTTCTCAAGCTTGTTAAAACAAGCCTTCAGAGGACTTGTTAAAACACAGATTGCTGACTCCACCCACAGAGTTCTGATTCAGTAGGTCTGGGATGAGGCCGGAGAATTTGCATTTTTAGCATTGCTGGTTCAGGAACCCTATTTGGGAGCATCGTATAGAATTGATTTTGTGTGTGTGTGCCTTTGAAAAAAAGCAAATGCTATCATGCTGTGTGTTTCTGTCTTTTTCATCAGTGCTGTGTCATGGAGAGCTTTGTGTGCTAGTACATATTGACCATTTCATTTTTGTGACTGGGGGTATAAGTGTGCCTTAATTGAATTTCTTAGTAATAGACATTTGGTTCATTCTAGTATTTTTTTGTTAACCATTATAAACAAATGCTGAATTGAACAACTTTGTATATCCTTCCTTTATGCAAGCATGTTTGTCTAGGGTAATAGAGAAGTGAAATTGCCGAGCATGTGCATTTTTAACTTCATTTTTTCTCTGATTGATAATGGCACCCTGACCCTACGATGTTTACCACATAAGTACCCAGCCTTGGGTAGTTTGTCTTATTTGCTTCCTAATCTGGGGCTAAACTGAAGTTGCTAGAAAAATCACAAAATACTCTCACTGATCCCTTTATAAATTCAAGCTGAAATGGGCTTTGGGCTGCTGGCCATTTTTTCTAAATTTTTTTTCTTTTTTTTTTTTGAATAAGCAGGACTTTATTTAGAAGACAGGAAAGCTCCTGGCAACGGGAAGGGACCTGAATGGGTTTTTCCTTTCTAAATCTTTTAAAAGACTTCCTAAAACAGTGATAGTCTGCTGCTCCCCCGCCCCCCCCACCTTACCAGCACACCTGATGAATAAGAATTGCCCTCAGCAATAATAACTCACTTAGGTAAACTTCTTGGGTCTTCTTAGGTAAACTTCTTGGCCCAAATTTATTTTATTTTATTTTTGTATGTGAAGTCAGCACTAGACTTTTGCAGTCTGGGTGTTCTTGCCTCATGTCAGACTCCACAGATGTATAACCAAATGCAGCATTCTTTATTATCTCCACCTTCTAAACTAGTTTGTCCTCTTTTTTTGTTCTGACCTGGGCAGTGATGTGTGTTAGGTGAGTTTGGCAGGTATGAGGGAGGGCTGCGGCCATAGGTGAGCTATAGCAGGGCAAGTGGGTGTTACGTCCTAGCACTACCATTCTTGGTGTTTTGGAGTTAATGGAATGGTAAAGTAAAAATTAGGCACATGGAGACCAGGCACAGTGACTCATGCCTGTAATCCCAGCAATTTGGGAGGCTGAGGCTGGCGGATCGCTTGAGCTCAGGAGTTTGAGACCAACCTGTGCCACATAGTGAGACTTCCTCTCTACAAAAAATGCTAACATTAGCCAGGTGTGGTGGCATATGCCTATAATTCCAGCTACTCAGGAGCTTGAGGCAGGAGGATGACTTGAGCCCAGGAGTTTGAGGTTGTGGTGAACTGTGATTGTGCCACTGCACTCTAGCCTGAGCAACAGAGTGAGACCCTGACCCCCCCCACCAAAAAAAAAAGCCTAGGCATAGGGAGAATTCATACTGGGTTGTCAGCTCCTTGTTTTGCCAAGTCATTAAAACTAATCAACAAAAAGCCACCATGTTTTTATAAATATGAGATTTTAACATCCTTCCCACTCACACACAAAAAATCAAGAACATTATTATCTCAGAATAAAGGGCATTCCTTTTAGGTTTCATTTTGGGAAATTTTCTTTTCTCCTTTTGCCTCAGTCAAGTGAAAATGTTGATGTTGTCTAGAGTTATCCTCGGTTGGAGAGAAACTCAGTCATTCCTTGAATAAAAGATTTGATGTCGGTGTTACCGACTTTGTCATACCATTGTTGTTGCTCCTATCTAATCATGATGTGGGCGGGGGGGAGGGGACCTGGTGTGTGCAGTTCTTCTGAGGAAAGGACAGTTCTCCTGATTCTTTTTTTTTTAGATTAGAAAATATAGTATATTCAGAAAGTAAATGAGAAAGAAGAGAGAAAAAGAGAGGAGATTCACTTCCCTAAAGTAGGGGAGGGACCCAAAGCTTTGGAAAACATGGAGTCACATGATCCTCTCCTGATTCTTAACTGTCACTCATTCCCAGTCTTGGAGCTCCTGCTGTGTGCCCAGCACTGAGCTTGCCCTGGATAAAGAGAAGCCGGGAAGGTGCTCTTGCATTTCTGTGGCTTTCCAATAGTCCTGCTTCTTTGACAGCAGACAAGTGACTTTCCCATGAAAATGTGTTCCACCTTTTGTGGTGCAGCTGCCATGCCTGCCCTGTGGTCACTTGCCATCCATATCTGTCCGTGGATTTGTCACTTTGACCACGGACTGGGCTTAAACAAGATTGATGTTGTATCTTTGAGCTTCCTGAGAGAATCTGCTTTTCATTTAACTGTTCAAGTGGGACAAGAGGAAAGCAAAGAAATCTTTTCTCTTATAAGGAAACCTTAATATCTGTTACCTACTTTTGTGCTTCTGCCCTGGGATGTGGGAAATACCTTTCTGAATGACGACAAAATTTACATTGATTTTTTTAAACTTTTTTTTTTCCTGAGATAAGGTCTCGCTCTGTTGCCCGGACTGACTTGAACTCCTGGGCTCAAGTGGCCTCTCAAAGTTCTGGGATGCCAGGCGTGAACTATGGCGCCTGGTCCTGCACTGGTTTTTAACACCAGCCCTTCCCAGATCGAGATTGACCCTTCAGGAGTGCTTCAGCTGAGTCGCTCATGTGGATCCTCATGTGGTATATAGAAGCAAATTAACAAATAACCCACAGGATAACTCAGTGCAATTTTAATTCTTTCCACACAGCCAAGATATAAGGGGCTTATTAGGTTTTAAATAGATACTAAGCGTTATTAGATTCTTTTTTGTTATTGTTATAACTTACTGGATGAGATGCTAAGGAGAATGAGATGTCCTAAAGATTTAGAGAATCCTTAAGTTTGGTCAAAATGGATGCCGAACGCCGTGAAAAATACGGACACAAGAAGAAGCCATGTACAAGGGATAATCCAACACCTGTCTGCCCCAGAGAACTGGTGGTGGCCACTCCCTTTCTGGGTTTATCTCAGTGAATCCGATAGAAAAGATATTTTTGAAGTGGGGGGTGCTGTGAGTTGTGTGGGCCTCCCTTGAACTTCCCCAAGAAGACCACTGTTCTGAAACCTACTAAACACTTAATGTAGGAACGCTGGGTGGCTTGCCGCAGTTGCTGTGTGGAGAGGTGGGTGATAGTCTCCACTGTGTGTCCAAGACAGGCCCTTCAGAAACAGGAGCGGGAGCAAAGGTCATTCAGCTGCAGCTCGAAGTGCCCTGCTGGTTCTGATGAATACCGATCAGATGCTTTGCGGTCTCCCATATTGTAATATGTCTGACATTTTTAACTGCTCAGTACTTTTTAAAGCACTGTTTTATTTTAGTCAGAATTTGGCTTCCATTTCAGAATCTTAGCCTCATAATTTGATAAAATTAACATGTAATGTTAGTGTTACTAATTGTTCATAAGATTATCCTAATATTCTTCATAGTAGGTAAAAGAACACAATGTTACAATGTATGTAATATTACAAAATATTACAAAATTTTTGTTTGAGAAAGATTACTTGGAAGAAATATGAATGCTCAATTCTGACTATACCTTGAACATTTTAAAAAGCTGATTACAAAATTTGTCATATAAAATTTAAATTTTGGAATCTTTTACACGGATTTCACCTTACAGATTAACCAACAGATGAACTAATGTGATTTTTGTGATTGGTTAATATATCAATCTTTATATTTAATGAATTTATTTATTTGTTTATTTTTGAGTCAGGATCTCACTCTGTTGCTCAGGCTAGACTGCCGTGGCACGATCACAGCTCATTGCATCCTCAACTTTCTTGACTCAGGTGATCTTTCTGCCTCAGCCTCCTGAGTTTTGGTCCCAGGAGACCCTTCTGCCTCAGTTTCCTGACTAACTGGGACTACAGGTGTGTGTGCGACCATGCCTGAGTAACTTTTTGATTTTTTTTTTAGAAATGAGGTCTCACTATGTTGCCGAGGCTTCATGAATGTTACAAGAACATAAAATAACATTTTAAAAAAGTATTTTTCTTCTTTGTCTGCTTTGATGTCTAATACAGTGAAGTGTACTAGAATCTTAAAAAAAAAATTTTTTTTTTTAAATCGGAATCTCACTGTGTCGCCCAGGCTAGAGTGCAGTGGCAATCTCATGACTACTGCAAACTCAACCTGCTGGGCTCAGGCGATCCTTCTACCTCAGCCTTCCAAGTAGGTGGAAATACAGGCATGTGTCACCATGCCTGTCTAGTTTTTTGATTTATTGTAGAGAAGAGATCTCGCCAAGTTGCCTAGCCTGGTCTCAAACTTCTGGGCTCAGGCAATTCTCTTGCCTCTGCCTCGGAAAGTGCTGGGATTACACGTGTGAGCCACTGCACCTGGCTAGAATCATAACAAAAGTTTTTCATTGTTTCTACTTTCTTATTCCCCTGGATTATGTCATACTATGGGTTGTGTGATACTATTAGTAAGTTCTAGAAATGATAATTTTGGTTGTTTTAAATCAGTTGGTTACCTTTAAAGTGATGGATATTGTGCTAAACTGTGAAGCTGGAAAAAAAAATGAATCCATGCCTCCTGCACCTGAGAAAGGTATAGATAGGCAGTGTATGCTATGAGTTAGCTACAATATATTATATAGGGTGTGTAATGAGCCCACTTGCCAGTGCCTGCCTTGCCAAATTTTAGTGAGTTCTGGTCAAAGAGAAATATATGTTTCAAAGAAGCCAAACTTTAATTGGGGCCATACAATAAGTTTGTAAGTGAATTTGAGGAGCCTCTTGAGATTTGTAGTAATAAAGACAAATAGAGATAACTTGACTTTGGGTCCTCATATTAGAGCTTAGACTTTCCCATTCTGTGTACAGCCACTGAAAGAGAAGGTGAAAGGATGTGAAACATTTGACAAACACTGTTCTGAGTGTTTCACACAAACTCCTAGGTGGAACTCATTTCATTTTTTCAATAGCTGTCATAGTAACTTGTAGTAATTTGCAGAGGAGAGATCTGGGGGCCCAGGGAGTAGAAGCTTTCTTCCTAGTTCTTGTGGTTCATAGTGGAGTCAAGATGCAAACCCCCATCTGTTTGATTCCCAAGCTCATGCCCTGTGACCACTGCCGCCAGCTACTTGAAGCCATTGTAGCTGACATGGAGATGTTGCCCTGTTGACTTGTGAACTGCCTGTCTTTACTTTACTTCCCCTTTGAGTGTGTGCACCCTTGTAAGGTTCCCGAGGATGTGCATGAACGTAGATACAGAGGCCCAAGCTCTTGCTGGATTCTGGGTATAACAGTTAGCATTGTCACTGCGGTGGTGTTTCTTCGAGTGATTCCTCCTTCCTCTTTTCTTATGGGACTGCAAGGGGAAATGTGGTAGGGCAGGGGAAGGACGAGTTTCACCCAGAACCAGTCTGTACTTTTTTTCTCCCTCTTTCTCTGTCCCTCCTCATTTTCCTGATGTGGTTCCCAAGTAAAAAAGGCTTCTCCACAGTTAATCAAGTCTTTATTCCTGGGGACCAGCCCCAACTCCAACTTAATGCCTGACAGTATCACTTTCTAGTTTTCCCTGTTCACAGGGTGGGATGATTGAAAATCCCTGATGTGACTAGGATAGCTGCTCTCAATGAGATGATAGAGACCTTATCTGTGCCCTGGGGCCTCATGGCTAGTGTGGGAGGTAGGTGTGTGGGCCTTAGCTGCAACTCATGACAGAACATTGCTGTTCAAGACTAACCCATGCAATTTGAGTCAAGAGATAGGAGGAATTCATTCTGCTGCGTGGGATCAATCTCAAGGCATTTTCATAAAAGATAAGCCACTTTCCTTGGATCTCAACTTTGAGAATTTTGGTAGATGGGCCTGGGGAGAACATTCCAGATAAAGTTGGCGTGGTGATTGTCTTAGTATTTATGTCCACATGACTTATTACTCCAAAGCTTAGAAGCTTAATTAAAAACCCAAACATTTGTTATCTCACCTTGCTTGTGCAGGTCAGGAATCTGGGACTGGCCAGCTGACAGTTCTAGTTAGGGAAGTCTCAGTAAAGCTGTGGGGCCAGGGCTGGAGAATCTGCTTTCAAGCTCACTTGGCATGAGATGCCAGTTCCCCAATCCATGGACCTCTCACATTAAGGCTGCTCACAACATGGATTCTCTCAGAGCAAATGAAAGAGAACCCAAGAGCTGTATTATTCTACTGGTCACACAGCCCAACCTAGTTACTACATGCGGTAGAAGCCTTCACAGAGGTGTGAATTCCAGTGACTCTAGGGACCATAGAGATGATCTGGTGTGTAGTGTACGGAAAGGGTACAGGGCCTCTAAAGCTGGAATTTAGGGATTAGGAATGATGCTGGGAGGTGAAATGGATGCTGATTTGTCGTGAGTTCTGAGGTGTATGAGTGTGATGTGGAATTACTTTCAAGCGGCTTCGTCTAGTTAGGGAAGTTAGAAAGGTAGCAAGTGATACATGCACAGAGGAACAGATTACAGGTATGAGAGTTTAGAGATTACGGTTTGCTGGAGAGCAGTGTCAGGTTTGTGAGGAGGTGGAGCTTGTGTTCTAAAGAAATGGTCCAGGCATTGCTCACATTGAGGTGGTGTGGTTTCACCCCTACCTCATAATGCCATGGGTTGCTGTGATTGATCCTCTTTCTACACACACACACACACACATACACACACACGTTGTATTGTCCCTGAAAATGCCTCTGCTGGTCTGTTCGTCCTGCCAGGATGATGGAACTTCTAGAGAATATTGGGGCTACAGTTGAATCTGAGTGACCCTGCTAGTTAGTTGGGCAGTGTTGACCACCCTCCCTCTCCCCCCAACTTTTTCCTGTTGAGTGGCTCAGGGGTGGAGGGTGGTGGAAATGTGTGATTTCTGGAGTGCAGTGCAGCTAACCATTTTGTTTATGCGGTACTATAACTATTTAGGAGTTGTTACCACATGCAACCAATTCATATAAAAACAGATTACATGTGGGAGTTGTGTTTGTGTCCAAGTCAGTGTTAATTTGCACATCAGTCAGTGATGTATCTTGCCCTTTGGGGTTTTCTGTGGCTACAAGGAAGCCTTAACCATTGTTACTTACAATGGATTACTTTTCAAAAGTTGGTTAATCTCTTTCAGGCCTTTAACGGTTTAGAGACTAATAAACAAACCTATTAAATACTATTTTGTATCTGAAAAAAGGAGTTAATGTTTCTGGAAATAGCAAGCTGTTTTCTCTAGTTAACAAGAAGAAGCAGGTTTTCCCAGTGGTTGAGTTTATAATAAGACTTGATGAGTCGGAAAGGTTGTTGTTCTAAAGACAATTGTCGAGTAATTAGAATTTTACCTCATTTTAATTAAAAGGTTTTAACTCCAACCTACCCTTCTCAGGCACTTGGGCAAGGCACAGACAAATCTCCTTGTCGGTGAGGTGCTACACCTCACTTTTGGGGGTGATCTCAGGAGACCCCAGGACGTGGGCTTTAGTAAGGGCTCACGTTCTCACCACTAAAAAAGAGAATGCCGTTCACACAGGGCATGGAACTGGAGTCTGTGTATCATAGCTGGGCTGGTGCTGAAAAGAAGTCTCCAGGGCCTCGGCATAAAACAAAGGCATGTTTTGTTGTGTTGACAGCATAAATGAGATTCTTTTCTTTTTTTCCCCCTGTCAGATATGAAATTGGAATTGCTTAATGGTAACACAGAGCCTGCTTATTGAGCTGGTTTGCTGCTTATCCCAGATAATCGATAATCGGAAGAGATGGGCAGGGGACCCTGCCTGGGTGACTGGTAGTCAGACTCCCCCTACTCCCCAGAGTCTTCAGGCTCCCCCTTGTATACCTGTTGAGACATTTGGGAGAATTGTATTTAAAACAAAAATTTTTTTGAGATAGGGTCTCATTGTCACCCAGGCTGGAGTACAGTGGCACGATCATGGCTCACTGTAGCCTTGACCTCCTGGGCTCAGGTGATCTTTATGCCTCAGCCTCCTAAATAGTAAAAAAAAAATTTATAGTGATAACACTTACCATGAGCTCTATCCTCTTAACAAAATTTTAAGGGTGTAATATAGTATTGATAGCTATAGTATTTGAGTGCATTTTGTAAGCTGGGGAGGTGCTTTCTGAATGTAGACCCCTGTTAATGTTGCTTGTTATTTTCATAGTTGTGCTGAATTTTTCCCCAAGGGAAATCTTTACCCCTGCCCTTGAAGTTGCATATACCCAGTAGTGGGCAATTACTAACTATATTAATCTAGACCACCTACTGTACAGTTTTAGGATAACATGGGCAGTTTATAATTTTAAATGTTCCAAAAGTTTGCAAGTCTGAAACTCTGAAAAACAATTTTTTTTTTCATAAAAGTACTGTCCTAGACGACTGATAGGTTTGAGTTTCTTTTGGAGTAATGAAAATTAAACGGGGGTGATGGTTGCACAACTCTGTGGATATACTAAGAGCCACTGAATTGAGCTCTACGTAAAGGGTGAATTTTATGCTATGTGAATTATGTCTCAAAGATACTGTTGAAAACAAAACACTGTCCTAATTATTACTACAAAAATGCCCCCATTTCTCTCCTCCCCGCCAGGGTCCTAGACATGGCAGGCATTCAGTCAATACAAGTGACTGAGTGCTGAATCTGATAGGTGGAATAATCCAAATGGCACAAATAGGTGGGGGTGCAGCATTGGGGGTAGAACTCCAGTGCCAGGGATGCTCAGTGGGGTGACTGAGATGGTTGCTTCCTTGTCACTGGAGGTGTGGGAGGAAGGAGAACCTGGAGGTTCTGGGTGGGCAGGGCTGCAAATGATCCTGGATGAAGGTCAGGTAGGAGGCTCATTGAAAGTTGGAAATGCTAGTATTTTTTATGGGCTACATTGTGGTTACCTTGGCCTTGAAAATCAAGAAGTCATGTGATGACAGAGTGGGCTTAAGGAGGGCAGGGAGGATTCACTGAACTATCAGTGCTTAATATTTGGAGTGCCTGTGTCCTTGAGGAGCAAGATACAGAGCCCAGTCAGGTAACAAAAGCCAAGAAATGAGGGAAAGCAAGATGGTAGAACCCAGGTCTCGATCTGGGCAGTTGTCCAAGGTCTGGCTGCAGGCTTTGGGAGTGTGATTTTCAGCTGACGTTTTGGGTTCAATTTTTGCTTTTTGCATTTGTTACTTTTTTTTATTTTTCAGTTCCCTAGATGCATATATCCTGTGCTCAGATATGTCTAATGCCTTTCCAGATTTATAATTGCAAAGCATAAACCACTGTGAGTTTTGTTCGAGCATCTGTGGAAGCAGGCGACTAAATCTTATGAAACCCTGTTTTCCTTTGAAGACATTCACATTTTATTCCTGTTGGGTTTTACGCAATCAGGTTTCAGATGGAAGATTTTGTTACTTGGCATCTTACTGTCAAAAAAGATACCTTTTGACGTAGTCTTCTACTGAGAAATATTTAAATTCTTTTTTTTTTTTTTTTGAGTTGGAGTCTCCCTCTGTCCCCTAGGCCTGTTTATAACCACTGCAGCCTTGAACTGCTAGGCTCAGGAGATCCTTCTACCTCAGCCTTCCAAGTAACTGGAACCCCAGGCATGTACCGCCATGCCCAGCTAATTTTTTGATTTATTGTAGAGATGATGTCTCACCAAGTTGCCCAGGCTGGTCTCAAACTCCTGGGCTCAGGCAATCCTCTTGCCTCTGCCTCCCAAAGTGCTGGGATTATAGACGTGAGCCACCGCACTTGACGAAATATTTAAATTCTGAGGGACCAGTCTCTCTTCCCCACAAAGGACGATATTAGCACCATTATAAACTTGGTACTACGATAGGAGTCCTAAATCTGAGGCCCAGCTTATTTTTGTACTTATGAAAAGTAATACATGTTCAAGGTAAATGAATCCAAACAGTACAAAGGGGTATGCAATTAAAAGTCAACCTCAGCTGTCACAATTAGCCTCTGGGTGCCGTTTCAGAAATATCTAGGCAATATGTAGAATCATTTAAAAGATTCAAATAGAGGCTAGGCATGGTAGTTCATGCCTGTAATTCTAGCACTTTGGGAAGCTAAGGAGGTCAGAGGATTGCTTGAGTCTAGGAGTTTGAGATCAGCCTGGGCAACATAGTTGAGACCTTTTCTCTACCAAAAGAAAAAAAAAAAAATTAGCTGGGTGTGGTGGTCTGTGCCTGTAGTTCCATCTTCTTGAAATGCTGAGGAGGAAGTGTTGCCTGAGCCCAGGAGTTCAAGGTTGCAGTGAACCATGATTGTGCCACTGTACTCCAGCCTGGGTTACAGAGTGCAACTCTAATGAAAGAAAGAAAAAAAAAATCCAAATATGTCATGTCATACACATTATTCTGTACTTTGCTTGTTTTAACTAACATGTCTTAGTTATTTTAAATTTAACACATATAGCTATTTTCCTTTAAAAAAATACAAACCAGCTGAGTTGAGATATTATTTGCCATAAGTAATACCATGTAACTTACCATAAAATTCACTTGGTTTTAAAAAAAGTTTTATTTGAGAGATGTGGGGTAAAAATTCAGGATTAGGTATACAAGCGGTCATCATAAGGCAAAGCTTGGGCCTCCCTTTGGTCCCCACGTTGCCTGGTTTGAGATCAGGTATCCTTACTGGGTTGTGTCCCTCTCACCCCACCTTCACCCTGGCAGCATCCTGCTGTCGCCGTTCCCTTTCTTCTAGTAATTCTCTTGTTTTAAGTGTGCATTGCAGTGTTTTTGGTGCATGTACAGAGCCATGCAACTATCACCACAATCCAATTTTAGAATCGCTGCACATCCCTACCCCCAGGCAACCCCTAATCTACTTACTGTCTCTCTAGATTGATTTTACTCTTTTTAACAGCCAAGTGTGGTCCATTTTGAGGAAGTACAAAAATGTATTTAACTGGTCTTTATTCAAGCAAATTTAGTTTTTGCTGATGCTTTGTTTTGCTGCCGTCTTACTTCCTTTCAAAAAAAAAAAAAAATTGCACAAGATTGAAATTTTGCCTTTGAGCCACTGTTGGTTAAGAGTGATAAGGGAGCTTTAGCCGGAGTTGTTTGTCCTGTAGGGACTAGAAGGAGAATTTAGGGGCCTGGATAATTATTTTCATTTGAATAGAAACTGCCTGAGGTCGGTCTTGATAGGTGGAAGCCCCAGCACTTAATTTGTATTTTATAGATGCGGGTGAAGTAGATCTAAGTATTTAGACATGATTGGGGTTGAGGGGAATTTTTTATTTTTTATTTATTTTTTGTCTCTAACTAGGAGGATTTCAGGACCTTCTGAGTGTTCAGGAGTATGTCTTAGGGTTTATTTTTCAAACCATGTTTTGTGTTGTAGATTTTGACTAACTGTTATTTATGTTTGTTTGTTTATTTATTTTGAGTCAGGGTCTCACTCTTTTGCCCAGGCTGGTGTGCAGTGGCATCATCCCAAGGATTACAGCTCTTGTCAGCCTCAGCCTCTTAGGCTCAGGTGATCCTTTCACCTTAGCCTCCCAAGTAGCTAAGACTATAGGTATACACCTGGATAATTTTTTTTTTTTTTTTTAGTTTTTTTGGAGACATGAGATTTCCCATCAACTTTTTTTTTCTTTAATGAGGGAGAACTATATGAGGCCAAAATGCCTTGCATGTTGTAATGGTGAGCATTGTTTTCTGAAACTTCAGCTTTAGTTTTAAATGTGCATGTATTTCTCTATCTGTTATGTATACACCAGAAATACTGAGAAGCCAGTGCCTTAAGAGTGAGAGTTTCTCAGTTTCAGTCAAGGGATCAAACAGGTTATTCAGGCTTCCTCTTCATCTGGGCTCTGCTGGAACTCTTCCCCCAGGTAGGGTGAGAAGACTGGGATCCCATAGTTCAATGGCTTCCAACTTTTTTGGCATCAGGGACCGGTTTTGTGGAGGACAGTTTTTCCATGGAGAGAGTAGGGAAATAGGAGTGGGGGTCACATTAGAGTCTCATAAGGAGCTTGCAACCTAGAACCCTGGCACGTGCTCCTTTGAGATTCTAATGCCACATGGATCTGCCAAAAGACGGAGCTCAACTGCTGCTCACATCCTGTGCTGCCAGGTTCTTAACAGGCTGTGGACCACAGGTCCGTAGATTGGGGTCCCTGGGATTGGGGACCCTTGTGGTAGTTAATTGAGATAAACTTTGTTGGGGTTTGCTGGATAGGTGAGCCAGTTTGCCGTGGGAAATGGGAGGCCGTTCTCTATCAAAAGGAATGAATTATTTCAAGGAGGCTTTGCATGGATTTTTGTCAGCTTATCAACTATTCTATTCTGGCATTTTTGATAATGGTGTGTACATTGAGACTAGGGAGAACTTTGGAACAATTAAATTTGTTGGATTTTGTGGTTGGATGTAATCTGAGGGGATGTCTACAAATTTCTGTCCAATGCATGCATCCCTTCTGTAATATCTCTGCTTGATAATTCCGCATCTGAGCTTGTTACTAAAAGGGAATTCATTAATTCGCTAGGCATCCCAGTTCTTCACCTTCTTCACGTTGAAGACCCTCAGGCTTCATATGTTACACGTTTGGGTTGGTATTAGTTCTCTATTGTTGTGTAACAAATTACTTCCCAATTTAGCACTTGAGATAACAAACATTATCTCAGGAATAAGTTGATGTTATGTGGCAACCCTAAATCTGAGAGGGTTTGTGCATAAGGTTCTTTATTCCAAGGAAGTCACCTAGAGGTCCAGCAGGGAAAGGCTCTGGTTTGTTAGACCTTACAAGAGGCACCGATGGTGGCCAGTTGGTGAAGAAAGTATCCTTTTGGACAGCACAGCAGGCAGTTTTATAATCAAGCAAGTAAATTATTCAGATTCTTATACAGTGTTTGCAATTATATTGATTAAGGGTGCCGCCCACATTGTACTCAACTCTCTCCAATTACCTGCACCCCATACCCTGTGATTTGTTATAGGGAATATGCATTTCCCACAGTGACCAGCCTTGGTCAGGGGCTGCTCCCTGGGGGAGGGACAGAAAGAAGCCAAATACAAGGAAAAGAGGCAATGTCCAGTCAATTACCTCACAGTTGGGAGTCTTGGAGCAGTTTACCTGGGTGGTGAGGCCCAGGGTCTCATGAAACTATAGTCATGAGAGTTAGGGCTGTCGTCTTCAGAAGGCTGAGCGGACTAAAGGATCTATTTCTGAGATGGCTACTCACATAATAGTTGGCAGAGGACCTCCATTCTTCACTGTGTGGACCCCTTCATGGAGCTACTTGAGTATCTTCATGACACACACTTTCTCTTGCTTGGGTCAGACAAGAGATGTTGGTAATGCCACAGAAACTCCTTTGCTTCTTTCACATGTGGGCACAGATAGGGCCCTTTTGCCACCAGCTCTAGGTATAAACAGGCAGAGGTATATGAAGTCAAGAAGACAGTGGCCTGCACTGACTCGGAGGGAGCTTTTCTCAATTTTAAGTCAGAGATAATAATTGCTATGATGCCTGTCTCACTGATGATGACCGTTAAAGACTTTGGAGACTGTAAGTACCACACAAATGTTTTCTCCTTGGAGGCAAAGCATTTTCCTCTTGTGAAGATGAGCTCAGGGGTGTGTCTCTCTTCATCCCTATCCTGCCAGTTCTAATATTTGAATGATTGCACTGCCCCTCATAGAGTTGCAGTAAGGACAAAGGGAGAGAATCCATAGGTCATGCAGTGCCTGGCACATAGTTAAGTATGCAGTTAACAGCTATGATGGTTGTTCCTGAAATAGATATGATGGGTGCTAAAGAAAATTAGTTGGTAAAGAAATGAAAAGTATATCATTGGTTTTTAGCCTGGGTGACTGGAGAAAGTGGTGCTGTTAATAAGAAACCCAAAGGAACACAAGTGAAAGGAGGTTAAGAGTATCTGGTTTTGGAGGGAAAAATTAAAATTCAATTTCAGTTCTGAATTTGAGGGGGATTGGCCTCTACCAGACAGTTATACATGGAATATGACCCAAGGGCAGCTATGGCGCTTATTGCTGTCATTCCTGGAACCTCTCAGAGGGTCAAAGGGTATAAAGTTCTTATTTGTCTGCTGAAAAGTTCACTTACTCTACTTGTCACTCTAACATTGTTGAGATCTGGCCACATTTAGTCTTCCTTGGGACTGGGCACCCTACAGTGACACTTGTGAGCTGACCTACTCTACATGACAAGGTATTCGGAGACTGGTCACAGCCGTACATCCCTGTGTGACTACTCCACATGACAACCATCTACACTGAGTGGTGTCAGACTAGATGTGGCTATGTAGAATGGTCCAAGAAGTGCAAACTATAATTTATGGAAGAAACATAAGGGGACCAGACATTATTTAACACCAGGAACTGGTGTTTTGGATATCATATTTATTCTTTGTTTTGTTTGTTTTTTGTTTTTGAGTTGAAGTCTTACTCTGTCACCCAGGCTGGAGTGCAGTGGCATGCTCACAGCCACCTCAGCATCGACTGCTGGGCTTCAGTGATCCTTCTGCCTCAGCCTTCCAAGTAGCTAGAACTACAGGCACGTGTTACCATGCCTGGCTAATTTTTGATTTATTGTAGAGACTAGGTCTCGCCAAGTTGCCTGGGCTGGTCTTGAACTCACGGGCTCAGGCAGTCCACTCGCCTTGGCCTCTCAAAGTGCTGGGATTACAGGCTGAGCCACTAAGCTGGGCCATATTTATTCTTAATAGCAACTCTCTAAGGCATGTGTGGTTACCTCCAGTTTTACAAATACAGGAAAAAGAACCAGAGTGACCAGGTGACCTGCCTGTGGTCACATAGCCAGGTCATCTTTTGCCCCTTCTTCCAGCCACTGGAGTATGTCCTCTTGTGGTACTGTAGCTCTTATGGGCACTGTTTCCTCATGTTATTCCACCATGATTCTTTCTCTGAATTAATAGAGGGTGGCGGAGAACATCATAAGGAAGTCTACTTTCAGCTCCTGTCCTTAAAAACCTTCAGACTCCATCAACTCTCCTTCCCTTTTGGCTCTTCTTTTTTTTTTGAGTTGGAGTCTCACTCTGTCACCTAGACTGGAGTGCAGTGGCCACTCCCGGCCACCGCAGCCTTGACCTGCTGGGCTCCAGCGATCCTTCCGCCTCAGCCTTCCGAGTAGCCGGAATTACAGGCATGCGCTACCATGCCCGGCTGATTTTTTGACTTATTATAGAGATGAGGTCTCGCTGCCCAGGCAGGTCTTGAACCCGCGGGCTCAGGCAATCTACTCACCTCAGCCTCCCAAAGGCGTGGGATTCAGGTTGAGCCACTGAGCCCGGCTTGGCTCTTCTTCTATCTTCACCCTGGTATATTATAAATCCAAGAAGTACTGTGTTCTCTGTGGCCACCGGCCTATTGTATTGTGTCAGTGTGGAGGAAGAAGTGTAGCTATATAGATGCATTTGCCCACAGGATACTCAGTTGTCACTTACAAACAATAACAATCATACTTTCTTTGTCTTTTTTTTTGGAGTCGGAATCTCATTCGGTTGCCTAGCTGGAGTATAGCGGCTTGATCATGGCTCACCACAGCATTGACTTCCTGGGCTTTGGTGATCCTTACGCCTCATCCTCCCGAGTAGCTGGGACTACAGGCATGTGCCACCACCCCTGGCTAATTTTCTTATTTTTGTAGAGATGAGGTCTCACTATGTTTCCCAGGCTGATCTCAAATGCCTGGTTTCAAACACCTTGGCCTCCCAAAGTGCTGGGATTACAGACGTGAGCCACTGTGCCTGACCAGTAATCATAATTTCAACAAGCAGTTCTGGAACATTTACAGTGTACTGAATGACTTACAAACATAGAAATGGTTCATCACAGCAACTGAATGAGATAAATTTTTATTATGCCACTTTTATTGATGGGGAACTTGAGACTCAGAGAGTTTAAGTTTCACCATTTCACACATCTATCACTATTAGAGCTGGGTGTCCCAGGTTCTTCTGACTTGACACCTATGCTATTAACGAGGATGTTGAATTGCCTCTTCATACAGAATTTTTCCAAATTAAAGCCTTTTCCCTCCACATCTAGTCCTTTTTTTTTTTTTAAACTGTTTATTTGCAAAAGTATGAAAGGGAAAGAGGTTCATGACAGAGAGCTGGCATAGATGAGTCTCTTGAAAAAGAAAGACTACCACATCTAGTCTTTACAGCACTTGGTAGAGATGGCTGCCACGTGGAGTAGCCATGTGGGCTGTATGGCTGTGACTGGCCACTGAGAACCTTGTCTTTTAGGGTAGGTCATCTTGTAGGTCTCACTGTTGGATGCCCAGTCTCAGAGAAGATTAAATATGGCCAGATGTCAACCGTATTGGAGTAGAATGAAAGGTGGACAAAATGAACTGTTTAGCAGTGGCCCAGGTTTCCTGCTACAAAAGCCGCCTGGTAATGGTACCAGTTATAATTGGAAAATTCAGCCGCAGTGTTGTCAGGAGCAGCAGGAGTGGAGGAATTAGAAAACATACTGCTCTTTTGAAGACATCTGGATACAGATAGTTCTAGATTAGTGCTTAAAGGGGAGTTTATGTTTCTCAGTGTACCAATTAGTATTTGAGGGCATACAATATGCCAAGTTTTTTGCTAGGAAATATGGATACTGTGTAAAGCAGATTTATCAGAATAATAGTATATTAATTCCAAAGAGAAATATAACAGTCAGGCAGATGGAATTATTGAATTTTCCTTCTAGAAGGTGAGTCATTCTGGATATCTTGAGTTGCCTTTGCTGGTTTTTCCTCCTGATCTCAATAGCAGGCTTTCTTCTTGGCCCTCCTCTCTATCTGCCGCACTATCTCTTTCTGTCATCTTACTTATTATCTGACCACAGCTTTAACCTACCATTCAGTCACTGGCCTAAGGCTAAAACTCCTCCACCCTGTACCCCCAACCACTTTTTTTTTTTTTAACATTTTCCAGAAGACACTGCATATGAGTCTAAGGACTTGGGAAGAATCTGGGTAAACTACTTTCTTCCTAGATTTTAAAAAATAAGCATTTAGCTTAAATGATAATGTTTTGAATGGTGAGAACAGTTTAATTATATTAAAATGATTTATCTTTTTGTTAACAGGACCATGAAATAAGATATTTTATTTCCCAGCCCTTGGTTGTTCTTATAGTGCATTGAAGATGGCTTTTGAGTGGAAAATGCCAGGATTTATATTTCTGATGAGTTGAATTAAAGGGGAACTCTAATCTTTTTAGTTTTTTTTTTTGAGTTGAAGTCTCACTCTGTCACCCAGGCTGGAGTGCAGTGAGTGGCACACTCATGGCCACCCCAGCTGGACTTTGGCGATCCTTCCACCTTAACCTTCAGGCACGCACTACCAAGCCCTGCTAATTTTTTTTATTTATTGTAGAGATGAGATCTCACCAGGTTGCCCTGGCTGGTCTCGAACCCACAGGCTTAGGCAATCACTTGCCTTGGTCTCCCAAAGTGCTGGGATTACAGGTTGAGACATGGAGCCCAGCCTGTGAACTCTAATCTTGAGAGCAGGTGAGGTTGGCCTCCGAACAGTCCAGCCAGTAGCTCTGCATCTTAGTTTATAACTCATACCACAGTATGTTATTTCAAGCTATAAACTTGCAAAACATTTTTTCCCCTAGTATCTTAGTTGTGACTTCTGGATTCTATCTTACATATTCTCACTTTAAGAGAATAATTACACATCCCTACTATGGGCAAGGATAGTGCTCTGGCTGGGGGGCACAGCATGTGGAGTAGCCCGAAGGTTAAGCAACTTTTTGGAAAACTCCTCACCAACCAGGCTGGTTAGCATGTAGAATATGATGGGATTGGTATGCAGAAACCAGGGAGGTAAGGGTCTAACATGCCACATTAAGGTGTAAACTTCATCCTAAGGGCTGTGGGGAGCCACTGAAGGATTTTAAGCTGTGCAGTGACATCATTTGGGCTTTGTTTGCAACCAGGCGTTGCACAGTGGGTTAGAAGTTTTGAGAAGTGTTTCATGTGACCCTTAATATAGATGTCTGTGCTTTTATTTATCTGTGTCCAGTCTCTCTCTCTTCCTTTCCACCCCATGTCTATTCCAAACTTGTAAAACCTTTCCAAGCTCCACTTCTGCCTCTGCCTCTGCCTCCTCTTCGTCTCAGAAGATTCTCTTACCTCCTTTTGCTGAGCAGTCTGAGCCAATTGGATGTGATCTCCTGGGCTTCTTAACCTTTAAGGCCTTGTCACTTTCCCTCTTCAGAGTATGAAACTTGTGACCCAATGGACCTCTTGTCCAGAGTGAACATTTAGAAAAACAGCAGAAGAGTTATGATTGGGGAAGGGTATGTTTCCATGCTCCTTCTTTCCAATTTGCCAAAGTAGGCAAAATCAACTGTGTAAACTATGGAACATAAATTGTGGTTCTGTAGGGATAAGTAAAACAACAACAACAAAAACATGAAGATAGACTAGAAGAGCAAAGAAAAGCTGTGAACATTTAGATATGACTCAGCAGACGAATTCTGGTGTTGACATTTCTGTGTCCAGGAGTTAGTTTGCTCACATCAATGTCTTAGCTGATTTTGTGATGCTTGTATAGGAACTTTAAATGTAAATGTGATGGATTTGCAACTTTTAACATAGTTTTATTAATTTAATATGAAATTTAATAAATCATATGCTTTTAAATATACTGTTTTATTTTATTTATTTTTTTGAGTTGGGGTCTCACTCTGTGGCCCATGCCGGAGAGCTGTGTCAGGATCACAGCTCCACACAGCCTCAGCCTCCTGCTTCAGCCTCCCAGGTAGCTAGAACTACAGGCGTGCATCATCATACCTTCTAATTATTTTTTATTTTTTATTTTTTCTAGAGACAAGGTCTTGCTATGTTGCCTAGGTTGGTCTTGAATTCCTGGGCTCAAGCAATCCTCTTGCCTTGGCCTCCCAGCATGCTGGCATTATATGTGTGAACCACTGTACTCGGCTGTAAATATACTATTTTATAATTAAACATTTGTTCAGTACTTTGTGACTGCTTAGGATTTTTACAAAGATAGCAATTATTTAAAAATTGTTTGAAAGAATTTATGTTTTGAGGCAAGCAGATGTGAATAGTAACAACCAAGATTTTATTTTTTTAATATATCAATATTTTTTTATTTTGATATTGTGGGGTACAGTTAAGGGATTAAGGGTTAGGTATACAAATATGCTTCATTCAGGCACCCTTGTTGATAAGGGGTGTCTCCCCGTTCCCAGACAGATATTGACTACCGTTAATCCCACCTCCCTTCCCCTCCCCCCCATAGTTTCCCACCACTGTTAGTCCTTTTTTTATAGTATTACGATGGATGTTCAAGGTCCGCTATAACCAAGAGTTTTAAAAATTACTCATAAACTCTTGGGTGTCTAATATATAGAAGATAAGAATAAAGAACTGTCAAGCTGGAATCTTGCTTATCCATGAAGTTCTTGAAAATAAGTGAGGAGGCTGGACACACTGGCTCATGCCTATAATCCTGTACTTTGGGATGCAAATGTGAGAGGATTGCCTGAGCCCGGGGGTTTGAGACCAGCCTGGGCAGTCTGGTGAGACCTCACCTCTATAATAAATAAGAAATTAGCCAGGTGTGGTGGCACGCACCTATAGTTCCAGCTACTTGAAAGGCTGAGGTAGAAGGATTGCCTGAGCTCAGCACATTAAGGCTGCAGTAGTGGTGAGCATGCCACTGCATTTCAACTCAGGTGGCAGAATGAGAGTCCAACTCGAGAAAACAAAATTAAAAAAGTGAAGGATCATATCAACCAAAATTTACCTTCAAGTTATAAGACATTCAAGCCAACGTCAAAGGCTTAAAGTTTTTTTTTTTTTTTT
>NW_007248610.1:156679-196825 GCF_000164805.1 Carlito syrichta
TACTTTGAAGGTTGAGGTGGAAGGATTGCTGAAGCCCAGCAGGTCAAGGATGTGGTGACCAGGAGCGTGCCACTGCACTCCAGTCTGGGCAACTGAGAATCCAACTAAAACAAAATATACTAAATGTAAAAATATGACATGCTACAGATCTGTAGAAAATATTCACAACCTACATATCTGATGCAATATATTTATTTAGAATATTTATATAACTATCAAATTCACAGTAAGACACCAATGAATCCAGTTAGAAATTGAACAGCCCACCCCACTCCCGTTTGGGCGACGGAATGAGACAAAAAAAAAAAAAAAAAAAAAAGAAATATAACATTACAAAGTCACCCCAGTAGTAATCTAATATGTCTTCCTCAAAAAGAAAAGAAAAGAGAAGAAAATTCCAGATGGAGAAATGACTTGGAGAAATTTAGAAAACACAAAAGAATAATGGAATTCTTTAAAAATTCCTGCAAATTTTGATGAAAATGGTAAAACTGTAAATGATAAATTATTATCTACTTTTGCAAGATAGAAAAATGGAATGTACCTGAAATTTATAGTCAAATTGTACTTATTGTAGAAAGAGTTTACCTTTATGAGGTCATGACATGTTTCCTTCTGTGAATAAAAATTATTAAATATCAGAATAAAAGTTAGAGGTAAAAAAATAAATATATACAAAATGAACAAATTCTGAGTGAAATAATAAAAACTGAAATAGATATTATGAATGAGATAGTTGTTTCTGCTATATATTCAGTAATGTGATAAGACAATCTGTAGTACCATGGATAGTTGAAAATTTAAGATGTCATTGACATTTTCAGCAGCTGTCTGATTTTCATTAACTTCTTTTTAGTAAACTTAAAAACAAAACAAGGCCAGGTGCGGTGGCACACGCCTGTAATCCCAGCACTTTGGGAGGCTGAGGTGAGAGGATTGCCTGAGCATGTGGATTCGAGACCAGCCTGGGCAATGTGACGAAACCTCGTCTTTACAATAAATAAAAAATTAGATGGGTGTGGTGGCATGCACATGTATTTCTGTCTACTTAGAAGACTGAGGGGGAAGGATCTCTTGAGCCTACCAAGTAAACACTGGGGTGGCCATGAGTGTGCCACTACACTCCAGCCTGGGCAACGGAGTGAGACTCTGACTCAAAAACAAACAAGCAAACAAAAAACCCCCACAAAACCAAGCAGCTAAGAAGAGTATAAAGTGAAAGCAAAAGCATTTCCATCTACTTTCCTGATATCTGAGTCTCATTTTTGAGAGAGAGCCACTGAACTGGTTTAATATTTACCTTTGCATTTTTATTATGTATCAGTGTGTATGTGTGTGTTTATTTTGAAAACACAAATGGGACCTGTATTTATCAAGTTCTGGGTTACAGGATAACTCCTGTAAAACCTCAGCATTTCAGTGGCTTCACCTAATGTAGGTTTAATTCTCACTCACAGAACAGTTCAATGGTGTCCTTACTTTGTTTGTTCTCCTTGGCAGTTTCTCATTAAGTGGAAACTTGGAGACTCAGAATCCATCCACCTGGTGGTTTTACTCCCACCTGTTTGGATGTGAAAGAATTGAGTTGCAGAATTAGAGAAAAAGAACCAAGAGCTTTATACCCATGCTGTCATCTTTATTGGCAGCGTTTATAAGTAATTAGATTTGTGAAGATGTGAACATTATGTCAATTTTTGTCATTCTGTCAGTTTCATTTTACAGTTAACATTTGTACATTTATGAAATGATTGTCAGACTGGGCTCGGTGGCTCAGCCTGTAATCCCAGCACTTTGGGAGGCTGAGGCAAGTGGATTGCCTGAGTGGGTTCGAGACCAGCCCGGGCAACTTGGCGAGACCTCGTTTCCACAATAAATCAAAAATTAGCTGGGTGTGGTAGTGGATGCCTGTAGTTCTGGCTACTTGGAAGACTGAGGTGGAAGGATCACTGGAGCCCAGCAGGTCGACGCTGGGGTGGCCGTGAGTGTGCCACAACACTCCAGTCTGGGTGACGGAATGAGACTCCAACTCAAGACAAAACAAAAACAAAAAATAAAATGATTGTCAAATTATCAAAACAATTGTTGTATTTTCTGTAAACTAAGTGAAGGTCTAATATACAGGGAGAATGTAGTCTATTAAAAACATTCAGGCCATCAGTTTGGATTTGAGAGCAGGAGAGTGTTAAAATGTTTCAAGCTAAATTTACAGTCAGCTAGTGAGCCAGTTGGTTGACAGTGGTTTCTAAAGAATGAATTTTTTGGTGTAAAATTTCTTTGCATATGCTATCTTAAATGAATCTGTTCTAAAGAATTTATGATCAAAATTATAAGCTTTTATCTTCAGAAGCACAACCATTATTTACTGTTTCAGTAAGATAGAAATGTGAGAATTTAAAATACATTTGGGATGAGCAGAGGCCTTTTGGAAAAAGTATCTGAAAAGATCTCAAAATAAAAAAAAGCAAAACATTTCCCTTTGGAAGAGAAGAATAAAACCAGAACTAATAAAGTATAGCATTTTCAATAGTACATTTTCCCCTTACTTTCTCAAAACAGTATACAATTCATAGTCTCATGCTTGGATCCAAATTTATACTTAGGTTTTCAGGAAATTAATTAGAGCAAAATGGAACCAACATCAAAATTACTTAAATGAGACAAAATATGGTAGTTAAATGAAGCAAAGATCAAATATACAGGACAGCATGTTCTCACATGCTGGGAGATCTGAGCCTAGGGATCCACAAGGTATATAGAATGGTACACTGGACATTGGAATCTCAGACGGGTAGCTGGGAGGGGAATTGGGATTGAAAAATTGCCTGCCGGGTACACTGGTACACTAGTAGGGATGGCAGGCACACTGAAAGCCCAGACTCCTTCACTACTCTGCAACACATTGATATAAACGAAATCCTCTTGTACTCCTAAAGCTATTGAAATTTAAACAAACTTCTTGTCATTATTTTTATAGTAAAACAAATACACAGAAGAACTTTCACAGAATCTATTAATATGAGTGTGGACATTTGATTTTAGCAGAATTCAGTAGTTTTCAGCTTATCTGTGATTGTGTCACCATATTGATGATGGCTTCTTATTTACCTGACTGAATACACATCATTTGATGTGACCACTCAGGACAGTCTATGGAGTGCTCATACACATAGACCGTGTGTGATGATTCTGGAATAGGATTTTATAACTAAAATGATAGCGCCTACAGGTCAGTGGTGGTATGTACCATTTTGCTGCATTGCCTTAGAGAATGACAAGATTTAACAGTTTATCTCTAAGAATTGTGTACTTAGGTTGCTGAATTGTTGTATTTTCTGTTTAAGTTTTAATCATTCAGTGATCTCCAGGACCTTAAACTAAAGTTGGGCGTGGTATGGACACTATTGGGATGAGATAATGGACATGAATGATTATAAGCATAAAGTATTTGATTGATTCTAAAATCAGGAATATCTTGTGGTGAGTGGCATCTAAGATGATATGGAACGCAGTTGTCTTTTTTAAAAATCAAAGGTTCAAATTAAATTTGAAAAATGTTAGCTTCAAGCTTCTCAGTACTTTTGCCTGCTTATTAATTGCCACTAGAAAAACAGGCACTAATATCAGATCTTCCAGCTGTGCAAGGCTTGCATCTCTGTTTTAGAGAGTCATTGTGTCTCTCTGTCATCTAGGCTGGACTGTAATGGCATGGTCATAGCTCACTGTAACCTCAAACTCCTGGGCTCAAGTGATGCTCCTGCCTCAGCCTCTCAAGTAGCTGGTACTACCTGCACATGCCACCATGCCTTGCCATTTTTTTTCTTTGTAGAGATAGGGTTCTCACTATGTTGCCCAGACTGGTCTTGAACTCCTGACCTTAAGTGATCCTCCATGTTGGTCTCCCAAAGCACTGACATTATAGACATGAGCTACCATTCCCGACCAAAGCTTGCGTCTTCATCTCTGTTAAAGTCTGTAGTCCTTCTCCAGAACCTTGCTCTATTGGCCCTTTCTTTTTGAATCTTCATTTTAGCCGGGCTCGGTGGCTCAGCCTGTAATCCCGCGCCTTGGGAGGCTGAGGTGAGTGGATTGCCTGAGCCTGCGGGTTCGAGACCCACCTGGGCAACTTGGTGAGACCTCATCTCTACAGTAAATCAAAAAAATTAGCCGGGTGTGGTAATGTGCGCCTGTAGTTCCAGCTACTTGGAAGGCTGAGGCGGAAGGATCGCCGGAGCCCAGCAGGTCGAGGCCACAGTGGTCAGGAGCGGCCACTGCACTCTAGTCTGGGCGACAGAGTGAGACTCCAACTCAAAAAAAAAAAAAGAATCTTCATTTTTCCCTTCTTGATAAACCATTATGTCTGAGTTCAGTCGTTTCTTAACTCATTTGCACATTAGAGTCAATCACCAGGGAAGCTAAAAAAAAAATAGAAAAACAGCTATGCTGATTTTGTGTGTTGCTCATTCCTTTTCTTGAAACTCTATTCCAAATATTTCCAGATGTTGAGCTCTCCCAGTGTTTCTCATACCTCTTTGACCAATACTTAAAAGTCTACCTTCTTGGTCCAGCCTTTATGCATGTTTCTCTGTCTCCCTGAGTACACTCTTTCAGAGAACTTAATGCATTCCCAGGTTTTCAGTTGCAATTCTATGCTCATAATTTATATTTATATAAATATGAGATAAATCCCCCAAAACTGGAACTACCTTTTGGAGGGCATGTCCCTTGTAGTACGGACTTCCCCCACTAGGTAAATGTTTTAGGAACCCTTTGACATCAGTGTACCAGCTAGCGTTGTTGTGAGAAGCTGTGTTCGGCTTCAGTGAAATTTTTGGAGTTTCTTTCAACACATTTGCCCATTTTTATGATGGGTGATTTACATGAGCAACCAGCAGTTTTTGTTCCAAATGGCCTGACTGCATGTCCCACTCTCCCTATTCACCCTATCTCACCCTGAGTGACTTCTTTTTTGTTTCCCTGGATGAAAAAAATTCTCAAAAGGAAATATTTTGCTGATGTGGAAGAGGTGAAACACAAAACAGCAGAAGCACTAAAAAGCATCAAAATTGATGATTCCAAAAACTGCTTTGAGCAGTGGAAAAAGCATCTTAATAAGTGTATTACATCGAATGGAGAATACTTTGAAGGTGAATGAGTTTAAGCATGTAAGAATATGCAGTTTTAATAAACATTCCATTTTTGGGTCTCCCTTGTATATATGTTTAATACATATAAATATTTATATAATATTTATGTTTATATTCTTTGACTATTCCCGTCAACATCATAGTCTTATTTCCGACTGCCCGTATGACGTTTCTTTACTTGGAGAACCCATGAACTGGACCAAAATGGAGTGTGCTTTTCTTTAAGCCTATTTAACCTTCTGCGTTCTCTTAGTTGGTGGCACCACTGTTTCCACCCAGTCTTGAGAGGTATCCTTCTTGTTTTCTCCTTGTACATGCAGTTATTTAATACAGCCTGTACATTTTGTGTCTTGAGTATTTCATTTCCCTCTCTCACGAGCCACCAGAGCCCTAGAGCAGGACCTCATCCTCATGTGGATACCACAGAGCTCTCCTCACTGGTCTCCCTGCCCCTGTGCTTGGCCCACTCACATTGGTCCCCTGCAGTCACCAGAGAGACTCAGCAAAGTTGCAGATCTGAACTGTCACCTCTCTGCCTTTCTTGTCTCCTTTAACATTTAGCTCCTTTCCTCCTATTTCCATCTCCTTGAGTCTCAGCTAGTGCTCTTCTGCCCAGAGGACCTTAGTGTTGCTGGTGACTGTGCTTGCCATGATAGCTTTCCTTCTACTCCTGCCAAGGTATGCCCTTGCTGGGCAATAGGCAACCATCAGAAGGTTCAGGCCTGGTAGTGAAAGTTTCCCAGACCATGGGGAAGACTGCTTATGATTCAGTGCCCTCTATGCAATTCAACTTGGTTTAATCTTACCTTATGTTTTGTTTTGAGATGTAGTATGTTGCAATAGCCAAAGCCCTTGTCATGGGTGTAAGACTTGATTCCTTATTCTCATGGGAGAACTCTCATGAGATTTTAGCTAAATTACGTACTTTGATTTTTAGTTTTCTCATTTATAAAATGGCGATCAGGGAGTAAAACATCATAGCCCAGAGATTTTTTTTGCAGGTTTAAGTGGCAATATGTAAAGTAGAAATAATAATGATAAATATAATCCCTTTGTTATTAATTTTACAATAATAATAGTAAAACTCCTTTCACTGCATCTTATTACCCATAGTTCTAGGAACACAGCTGGAAATCAATGCAAAACCTTCTGAATGAATAGAGAAAAGGATAAAGCCAGTTGGAGCCCTGGTCTGTAAGCCAAGTTTCTGTGTATGGAAGGAGGCAAAGGTGACCAACCGGTGTAGGTTTAGACATCACGAAGGCAACCTGGTTAGGTCTGGGCTTGGATTGTTTTGGAATTAATTCCAGGCATTTGCACTAAGAATGTAATCTCAGTAGGAACTCCTTGTAACAGATGTACAGCGTTTAGGGGCCGATAATTATATTAGACTTTCCACGTGGCTCCTGAGGTTTTGGGATTAGTTTGGACGGCCTGTTTGGGCTTGACTACTTTTACACAATACATTTAGTTAGTTTGCAATATGGTATTCATGAGGATTAATGGCTGCTTTAAGTAAGAGTAAATCTAAGACTCTCTGAGAGCTCATTATAAACACATTCAGTCAAATCCCCAGTCTCTGTAGCCATAATCTTTTAATTGAATTGAATAATGTGGTCTCTTATCCTGCGTGTAGGAGGGTCTCGACACTTTCATGTTTGCTGCGGGCTCCTGTCACATCTTGTCTTTTCTGAGGCCCTGAAAGGGTGGCAGTTTTACTGTGTTCACCTTAAATAGTCCTTAGTCTTGACATTTATTATTTGTTCTTAGTGGAAAATAAGAATGTTGATTTTCGTCGTCTTGGTAATGATCTTATGTTCACAAATTTGTGTGGATGGAGGAAGGGAAGCCAACAGATAAATTTGTATTTTTATTTTAGTGCTGATTTTTTTGTTTCAAATGCCACATGAATATCATCTCTAAATTGAAGAAGACCTGCTTAGTGTGAAATATTTGTCCTGAATTTTTTCTTTGTTTGAATTTATATTGTTCATTGAAGAAGACAGTTGACCCTCTTTACCCCCAGTCCTAGGCAAATGCTAATTTACTTTCTGTCTCTGTAATATAGATTTGCCTATTCTGAAAATTTCATATAAATGGATTTATACATGTGTGGTCTTTTGTGTCTGGCTTCTTTCACTTAGCATGTTGTTTTCAGGGTTCATCCATGGAGTAGCACGTATCAGTCCTTAATTTCTTTACTGCTGAATAATATTTCTTTGTATGGATATATCAGTATGTTTTTTATTGAAAATAAGCATGATAGTGTAATATCTGAATTGTATACATCTTGATCACTTGAAAAGAAATTACTGCCTTAAGTAGAAAAAATTCCTTTGTATGGATATATTTTATTTATCTACTCACCAGTTGATGGGCATTTGGGTTGTTTCTACTTTTTGGCTACTTTGAATACTCATGTACATTTATGTAGTTTAAAAAAATACAGATATATGTTTTCATTTATCTTTGATATTTACCCAGGAGTGCAATTGCTGGGTAATATGGTCACTCTATGTTTAATCTTTTGAGGCACTGTATGATTGTTTTCCAAAGTGACTGTACTATTTTACATTCCTAATAGGAGTGTATGAAGATTCTAGTGTCTCTGGATCCTCACCAACACTTGTTATTATCACCATTTTTATTATAGCCATTCTAGTTAGGTGTGATATGTGATGGCTAATGTTATTGATCATCTTTTTATGTGCAAATTGACCATTTGTATATATTCTTTGGAGAAACTCTATTCAGATTACTTGCACATTAAAAAAATTTTTTATTTGTCTTTCCATTAGTGAATTATAAGAGTTCTTTTTTTTTTTTTTTTTTTGAGTTGGAGTCTCACTCTTGTCTCCCAGGCTTGGAGTGCAGTGGCACTCTCATGGCCACTGCAGCCTTGACCTGCTGGGCTCAGGCAATCCTTCTGCCTCAGCCTTCCAAGTAGCTGGAACTGCAGATGCACGCCACCATGCCTGGCTAGTTTTTGTGATTTATTGTAGCAAGGTCTCCCTAAGTTGTCTAGGCTGGTTTTGAACCCCCGGGCTCAGGTAATCCTCTCACCTCTGCCTCCCAAAGTGCTGGAATTACAGGCTGAGCCACTGCACCTGGCCTGTAAGAGTATTTTTAAAAATTCTAGATACAAGTTCCTCATCAGATATATATTTTTCAGTATTTTTCCATTTTGTGAGTTGTCTTTTTATTGACTTGATGGTGTTCTTGGAGCATGAGAGATTTTAGTGTTGGTGATATTCAATTTCTCTGTCTTTTGTTTTTGCACTTTTGGTGTCATGTTTAGAAACTATTGCATAATCTAAGGCCATGTAGATTTATATATATGTTTTCTTTTAATAGTTTTATGGTTTAAACCTGTAATTTAGGTCTTTGATGCTGTGTGTGGTTTGAGGTACAGGTCCAGTTTTATTACTTTGTATGTGAATATCCATTTTCCCCAGCATCATTTGATGAAAAGACTGTTTTTCCCCATTGGATTGTCTTGGCATCTTGTCAAAAATCGATTGACCTTAATTGTGAATGTTTATTTCTGTACTCTGAATTCTCTTCCACTTGCTTGTATGTCTATTCTTATATCCATAAGATTGACCTTAATTGTGAATGTTTATTTCTGTACTCTGAATTCTGTTCCACTGGCTTGTATGTCTTATATCCATACCATTATTTTGATTAGTGTGGCATTGTAGTTAGTTTGGAAAGCATGAATCCCCTAACTTATTCTCTTTTTATAGATTGTTTTGGCCATTTTTAGTACTTTGAGTTTCCATATGAGTTTTAGGAAAGCATGAATCCCCTAACTTATTCTCTTTTTATAGATTGTTTTGGCCATTTTTAGTACTTTGAGTTTCCATGTGAGTTTTAGGATCAGCTTGTCAATTTATGCCAACAAGTCAGCTTGGATTTTTATAGGGATTATATTGAATCTGTAAATTAGTTTGAGAAGTATTGCCATCTCATCAGTATTAAGTCTTCTGACCCATGAACATGGTATGTCTTCCTATTTTTAATTTCTTTCAACAGTGTTTTGTAGTTTTCAGAATATAAATTCTGTTCTTCTTTTGTTAAATGTATTCTTTTTTTAATGCTGTAGTAAATGGAATTTTGTCTTAATTTCATTTTTAGGTAATTCACTGAAATTGTATAGAAATGTGATAATTTTTGTGTATTAATCTTATAGTCTGCAAACTTGCTGAACTTGTTTACGAGTTTTAATAGTTTTTTAGTAGAGTCTTTATTTGTTGTATGTATGAGATCATGTTATCTGCAAATAGATGGTTTTAATGCTTCATTTCCAAAATGAATGCCATCTATTTCGTTTTCCTAAGTATTCTAGCTAGAGCCTCCAATACAATATTGAATAGAAGTGGTAAGAGTAGATATCTTGTCTGTTCCTGATCTCAAAAGGGAAGCAAATAGTTTTTGACTGTTAAGTGAGATGTTAGCTGTGGTTTTTTAAAGATGTCCTTTATTAGGCTTAGGACGTTCCCTTTTTTTCCTAGTTTGTTGAGTGTTTTTATAATAAAGGAATGATGAGTCTTGTCAAATGCCTTTTCTGTGTCTCTTGTGTTTATTGTGATAATCATGTGCTTTTAGGCCTTTATACTATTGATATGATGATTACATTCATTTTTTAATATTAAGCCAACCTTAAATTCCTGGGATAAATTCCACTTGTTCATGCTATACAATCCTTTTTTATGTTTCTTGATATGGTTTTGCTAGTATTATGTGGAGGATTTTTGTGTCTGTATTCATTAGAGATACTAGTCTCTAGTTTTCCTGTGATTGCTTTGTCTGGTTTTGGTATCAGGGTAATATATCAGCCTCAGAAATTTAGCTGCATAGTGTTCCCTTCCCTTTAATTTTTTTGGAAAATGTTTATGAAGAATTGGCATTCATTCTTCTTAATGTATTTGGTAGCATTCACCAGTGAGGCCATCTGGCACTGGGCTTTTCCATGTGGGTGGTTTTTAAATATCTTTACTTGTTGAAAGTCTTTTCATGTTTTCTGTTTATTCTTGAATCAATTTCAGAATTTTGTGTCTTTTGAGGAATTTGGCCATTTCATCTATGCCATGTAATTTATTAGGATATAGTTGGTCATAATATTACTTTACAATCCTTTTTATTCTGTGTGATTGGTAATAATGGCTGTTCCTTTTATTCATTACTTAATTCTATCTTGCTATTTATTTATTTTGAGTTGAAGTCTCACTCTGTCACCCAGACTGGAGTGCAGTGGCCGCTCTTGGCCACTGCAGCCTCCATCTGCTGGGCTCCGGCGATCCTTCTGCCTCAGCCTTCCAAGTAGCTGGAACTATAGGCCCGCGTTACCACACCTGGCTAATTTTTGATTTATTGTAGAGATGAGGTCTCACCAAGTTGCCCAGGTGGGTCTTGAACCCGTGGACTCAGGCAATCCACTCACCTCAGCCTCCCAAAACACGGGATTACAGGCTGAGCCACCAAGCCCGGCCTATCTTGCTATTTAAAGTTACATATTTTAGAGATCATTTCTAATGGCCACATAGTATTTTATAATTGACCTATTTATTGCTATTAATATTAGCAATAATGCCACAGTTAATATCCTTTTATATGTCTTAGTGTACATTTAGTGATTCTTTGTTTTTCAGAATAAATTATTAATGGTTGATTCTTAGGTCAGAGGGATGTAATATTCATTATTAGTAGGTATTGACAAATTGTAGTTATTGACAAATTGTTCTTCATAGAGTTTGTACCAATGTGTGAGAATTTATTTTCAGTCAGTGAGAATAATCTAACTTCTAAATATTTGCTACTATACTGTGTGAATATTTGAATTTTATTTTAGCTCATATTTATGAATGATGTTGAATTTGTTTTTACATATATTGACTATTTACATTTATTTTTCTATAATGATATTTCTTTTACTTATCCTTTTCTTATTGTGTTACTGATATTAACACTTTTTTTTTTTTAAAGGAAATTAGTCTTTGCACGTGTCTTCCAAATATTTTTTTCCTTATTGGTATTTTTTTTTGACCTTATTGAACATTTTGTTATATAGGAGCTTTACAGTTTTATGGTTAGATTTATCCATCTTTTCCTTTCTGGCTTCTGGATAGGTATCGCTGTATTACTGTCATGTAGTTAGGCTCTTTTAGGTCAAAAGACAGATATCCTTGGGTTGCCTCAGGATTTTGTTGAATTTATAGAGAATTTAAAAAATAGGACTAGTAGCACAGTCAAGTTGTGTTTTGGGGACACGGCAGTCATCCAGGAGTTAGTCTACAGGTCTGCACTCTGCAGGGAGCTTGACTGAAAATCTAGTAATTGTCTCCTTACAGACAACATTCCTTCCTTGCCTTCTCTGTTGTAACATTCCATCATTATGGTTCCTCCACCTTTTCTGCCGCTTATATGACTCTTGATCTTACCTTGTGGCTTCTGCTCTCTTGTTTTCTGCTTTTTGTCATCTCTCTGTCATTGTGGCTTCTGTTCCCATTACTAAGTCTTGGTGTCTATATTTAGACTCCTGTTCAGAGAAGAAATCAGATTGGTTTGTCTAGTCACTGTTCCTTTTTTCACTGTAGGCCACTCCAGACAGGTAGATTCTCTGCCAAGCCTGTCTTCAGTCTCCAGATTAGTGACCAGTTGAAGCTTCAACAGTAGGGTCTAGTGGTAGAATATAGGGCAAACTGTGTCCTTAAAAAAAAGTTAAAAAGCTTTAGAAGGTTCGTGTGATAGGAATTTTGAAAAAAACAAAGGGGACATTATAAGTGACAGTTCCCTTATTTTGCCTGATTTGTAAAATGTGCAACACTCTAGGCAGCTATTCTGTGTGCACAGATGTCCCAGATATCATCAGTGCCCTCAGTTAGCTAATATCAGTGGAGGGGATAACGACCCAGACATGATCAACTGCAATACAAAGAAGCATGGGAAGGTGACACGTGTCAGAAACTAAGCTGTAGGAGTAGACCCATGCTTGCCTCTGGACTCAGGGAAGTATTTGAAACAGTCACGCTTTCAGAGGTCTTGTAGGATAGTGTCTCATTCACAGTAGGTATCATTGATAGATAAAGGCATTGTGGTATAGGCAAGGCCTTCCAGAAAGGTACAGGGGCAAGAAGGCGGGATGTGGAGGAAATTCTATTCCCAGATTTCTGAGTTTGACTTGGGATGGAAAGGTCGGTTTAAGACCCAATTTTGGCGTGTCCAGAATCCCTGAGAGGATGCTTGGGTTTTATTTGATAAGTAGCAGTGAGCTATTTAAGTTTTGGAGCTAGGCAATGGCATTAATTAATTAACTTATTAATTCAACAAATATTTCTGTGTGCTAGGCACTGTTCAAGGATATATCTGTGAGCAAAGTAAACAAAGAAACAAAACACAGAAAAGATTCCTGCCTCTAGAACCTATGTTCTTGTTGGGGGAAATAGTCAATATACTTAATAGGTACATCATATAGTATGTTAGGTAATATATTTAAAAAGTGAATAAAATAGGGTAATGGGGACTGGGTAGGCATATGAGGGTTTAGGGGAAAGAACATAGTTGTGATTTTATTATATATTTTTTTCCTTTTATTTTTAGTTGACATGTAATAATTATGTATTTATGAGATACAGAAAGATATTTTGATACAGGTATACAGTGTGCAATGATCAGGGTAATTAGCATATATACACCTCAGATATTTCATTTCTTTATGGTGTGAACATTAAAAATCCTCATTGGCTGGGCTTGGTGGCTCAGCCTGTAATCCCAGCACTTTAGGAGGCTGAGGTGAGTGGATTGTGAGCTCGTGGGTTCGAGACCCTCCTGGGCAACTTGACGAGACCTCATCTCTACAGTACATAAAAAATTAGCCGGGCGTGGTACGCGTGCCTGTAGTTCCAGCTACTTGGAAGACTGAGGCGGAAGGATCACCGGAGCCCAGCAGGTTGAGACTGCGGTACCGGGAGCATGCCACTGCACTCCAGCCTGGGTGCCAGAGTGAGACTCCAACTCAAAAAAAAAAGAAACCTCATTAACTAGTGTCCATCCGCTCCTTCTTCCTATCCTTTCTAGCCTCTAATACCCAAAATTTTACTTTCTACTTCCGTGAGCTCAAAAATTTTTTTCACTTCCACATATGAGTGAGAACATATTTTTTGTGTGTGTCTGACTTACTTTGCTTAATATAATGTCCCACGGGCTCATCCATGCTGCTACAAATGATAGAGTTTCATTCTTTTTTTATGGCTGAATAGTATTCCATTATGTATGTGAACCACATTTTCTTTATTCATTTGTCTGTTGTTGGACACAGATTGACTTCAACTTTTTGCTCTTGTGAATAGTGGTGTGGTAAACATGGGGTGCAGGTGTCCCTTTGATAAACTAATTTTCTTTCCTTTGGATGAATACTCAGTAGTGGAATTGCTGGATCATATGGTAATTCTATTTTTAGTTTTTTGAAAAACCTCCACACGGTTTTCCATAGTTACTGTACTAATTTACATTTCCATCAACTGTGTAAAAGAGTTACCATCTCTCTGCATCCTTGCCAGCTTTTGTTAGTTTTTCTTTATGATACTACATATTCTAACTGGGGTAAGATGTATGATACCTCTTTTCATAGATGTGATTTTCAATAGGGGGTCAATGAGATGGTGGCACATGATAGAATCTAGATGGAGCACCCCTAATATGAAAATTTGGCATCTGAAATGCTCCAAAACTTAAAAGTTTTTGAGAGCTGACATGATGCCACAAATGGAGAATTTCACACATGACATTATGTGAGATGGGAAGCAGTCAAAACTTTGTTTTATGCACAAAATTATTAAAAGTATTGTGTTCATTTTCAAAATGGAAATCTGAAACACTTCTGGTCCCAAGCATTTCAGATAAGGAATACTCAATCTGTGATTCATTAGGAGAACAGTCTAGAAAGCCAGGTTGAATGGTGCTGAATGCGGGGAGCTAAGATCCCTACGAACCAAATCACCTAATATTTCTATGGGAACAAAGGTTAGTGACTAGAACAAACTATAAATTCAGCCTCTGAGTCCAGAGTGTAATTAGTTAGGAAAATTTCTCGATTTGAGTTCTCAGCATATTGTCCTGGTTTGTAGTTTGAATGTCTTCGTTTATGGTGTTGGGTGTCTCAGTGAACTAACTCCCTGAGTGGTCCTGACATCAGGCATGGGGGTTGTCCTGTGAGGTTACATCAGGTTGTCTTATCTCTAGCTTGTAGGACTTCAAGAACATAGCGTTTCTTGTTCTTGAGATTCCAACTCAGAGAAGTGGGAGGAAATTGGATTTGAGGAACTCAGAAGACTTGAGGATTTAGTCTTGTCTACAAGTAGATAATAACACTTGAAAACAATAAATAGGGCTGCAATCTAATAACAGGTGTATTAATCTTTCTTTCTGAGACATAATTTTTTCTCTTTTGTGGTCCCGGTTTCTACTAAAGATAATGAGTAAGATTAATTTGATTGTAAAATAAGTTTTTAAAATCAATGTTGGCCTGATTATCAACATAAGTGCAGTAAGAATAGTGATTGACCACATAGGCTATTTTTCAATTTGTTTTGCTGAAAATTTTGATGTGGAATTTCAGATTGGACTTAAGCCTCTCAAAGCTAGGAAGCCAAACCAACAAAAATTTCCGACTTTGCTTGTAGCATCTATATAGTTGTGTGAATTCTTCTCGAGGTCCCCAAATATCTTGAGATTTATGGACCTGCCAGGAAGTGACAATTTTTACTTACTGTAATACTGGAACCCTTGATGCCAGGAGAATACTATGTCAAATGCTGGTAATATAACTAATGTTTCCAGTTATATCCTGTTATAAAGATAAGAGATTCCTTTGAACTTATACAAATAACTATATTGCCATAAATTAAACATATCCACAAGTAGCTTTCCAACTTCTAAAGGATCAGGTAGGGAGAAAAAGTAAATACCTCAGTCTTTATTTACAAAAGTATACTTTACCAAACTTTTGTAAGCTATAGATAGGAAAGAAAAGGAAAAAAAAAATATTTAAGAAATTAAATCTGGAAAGTAAAACACTAAAATAAAGAGCCAGCAAAATTTTAAATAAAAAGTCATAAAAACATTATCTTCGTCAGTTATTCAGTCCCATGTAATTAATCCTTGTTCTGCTTTATCTTGGGTTAGCAGTTTCATAAACTCACCAATTTCTTCATTACAATTTTAGAAATTCTTACCCAGTTTTATAGTAACTTTAATGATCTTAAAGTTATCAGAAACCTGTATTTCAGAGTACGTGTCAGAGTCCTTTTTATGAATCTCTTTGAAGAAGAAACACCTTTGGACTATAGCTGATTGCAGATGTTTTTTAAAGAATCAAAACAATAACTATCTATGGATAATAAATCTTAAAATGGCTCTGGTTAAATTCTGATGAAGGTTGTGCAATCGGCGAGGAAATTTGGTTACTTTTTGTGACATACAACATTTTGCCATAATAACTGAAATTATGACATAACATTGAATGAAGACATCAGATTTCTTAGATTTTCCTACAGCTTATGGAGCACATATTAATGATATATATACCTATATAATTCAGGAAGGTTAAACATCATTTCTTATTTGTCAATGCTCCCTGTATAATTTCACATATCAAATAAACTTAATAGGATTACTAACCCCTTTTACAGTTTTTTTTCCCCTCAGATATTCCAGGGACCTTCTGAAATGTCTCAAAGTTAGTTTGAGTTCAGACTTTTTAATTTTGAATTTTTGGGGGGAAGTTTGTCAAAAATGTCCAAAAGTCTAAACACTTGATTAAACAGGTTCATCAGTCATTGTAAAACATTGAAAGACAAACAGAGAAAAGTTGTATAGTTGTAAAAAATAAATTTAGCTCTTCTAATATTGAGAAACTCACTTTACTTAGGTAATGAAAGATTTAATAAAAGAACCATGAGGCAAAATAAGTTATCTTGATAAAATACAAATTATTGTTTCCTAGACCAGTTACTTAAAAAGTCAGGAAAACCTTTCAACAAATAAACCTTTTTCTTCTAACAAAGAGGAAACCAGCTTCTAGTTTTATACAAATGTACTTTTGATACTGAGGTTTATTTAAAAACTACTTATAATAAACTAATTAAATTGTGGCCAGCTTACAACACATAAAATTTCTCTTTCACATATGCTGTCTCACAAGTCTTCTATAGCTTTCTTAGAATTATTTCATTTGCCCTGTATTCTCCCTCTTCCATAATGGGACAAAAAGTTAGGACAAAAATTCTTCTCTTTTTCCCTTAACCAAAGCATATTCTCATAACCTCCTTTATAAAACATACTTTACTTCCCTTACATACAGAATTATGTCCCTTATTTGTAGAAGTTTTAATCACATATATTAATTGAAATTTTAACTCTCTAGTAACCTTCATCTTTAGTGAAAATCAGCAAGCATAGTGAACTGTTTAATGTCAGCATCTTGTAAATGAACACCATCTCATAATACAGGTTTTTTATGCCTTTCATTGACAGACCTAATTAGATTTAGCTTCTGTATATCATATAAAAACAAAATGCCAGTGTACATATACTTAAAACTTATGTTCAGCAATTAAACTTTTCAGTATTTTTTTTTTTTTTTTTTTGAGTTGGAGTCTCACTCTTTCGTCCGAACTGGAGTGCAGTGGCCGCTCCCGGCCACCACAGCCTCGACCTGCTGGGCTCCGGCAATCCTTCTGCCTCAGCCTTCCAAGTAGCCGGAATTACAGGCATGCGCTACCACGCCCAGCTGATTTTTTTGATTTATTGTAGAGATGAGGTCTCGCTGCCCAGGCGGGTCTCGAACCCGCGGGCTAGGGCAATCCACTCACCTCAGCCTCCCAAAGGCGCGGGATTACAGGCTGAGCCACTGAGCCCGGCTCTTTTCAGTATTTTAACTTACTTAGAAGTAACTCAGACATGAAAGAATATCCATTATTTTATTTAACATAGCTTTAAGATTTTAATCAAAAGGATTTTTGAAACTTTTTAAGTAGACATATTTTATCAATTATTTTTGAAAAGTTTATTTATAAGCTTTTATTTCATGTATTTAAGCAGAATTTATTAAGAGGACAGAAAAGCTCCCACAGTGGGAGGAAACCTGAAGGGGTTGCCCCATTTATGTTTATTTAACTCACTTGTTCTTAAACAAATATGCTTGAAATGCTCATGAAAATTTTCGTGGGACATTGAATAGAGCTAGCCATTAAAAGAAATGGCACCAAAATATGCTGGAGGTATATTGATCACTTTGAGCTGAAGTCACTTGAAAAATAAAAGAATGCAGGGAGAGGCTTCTCTGGACTCATATCTGCCCTATTGTCAATCTCTTGCATCATCATCTTATGTTATTTTATTTTTCTTGCTAAAATAGGCAGGTATCAAGATGTTTTAGCTCATGACTGACATGCATCAGATTAAGTTTATTTTTATTGCACATTTACTCTTAGATTGAACAGTTTATGGTTTTATGGTCTTAAACATCTAGCAGGGATAACGCAAATATGTCTAACCAGCAACCCAGGAAAAACGGACAATTCTGAGAACATTCCTATTTTTATTTTACCAACGATGTAAAAACTAGATCTATTTGCTAGAGACGTACCTAAATCATGTGAACTTAGCAAAAAACACATTTGGGTCAGTTTTTATATTTCTGAGAGTTTTGGGAATAATTTACCTGAGGGCTCGTATATCCCTAAGCCAATTTGAATAGATCTCCATTAAATATTTTTATAAATTAGCTTAGTAATACCATCTGAAAATATCACACACATATATGTGATGATATATGCATGTGTATGTATATTACACACACACACACACACACACACACACACTCGAACAAAGACAGCAGTCTGCAGATAAACATCTGGTTTTAGTCACTTATTAAAAGAAGTCCAAAGGAAATTACTGTAATTGCAAGGCCATTAATTTGGAAGCCTTTTGGTTCTTACCTTGTTCTAAGGTCCTTAGCTAATTTACCTAAACCTGTAGCTTCCCTAATCACCCCCTCCTTTGTTTACTATTGTTGGGAAAGAGTTAATTTACAAAAAAGGCAGCTAAGCCCTGCTGAATTATTGGAATTCCTGGAATGCGGTAAGAAAAACAAAACATCCAAGTGGGCTTTGAAATTAGTAACAGATTCATTTTTCTTTTGTCGACAGGTCTGGTTGATTGGCCAGTCAGTGCAGGAGGGAAACCTTTAGTAATGACTTCCAAGATGTTATTTGTGGTTTTCTGGGCGTTTTATGGTCTGTATATACTGAATGGGGCTCATGGCTACAGATACAGTCCTCTGTGTAATACCATTCTGCCTCTTGCATCCATTTTTGAGCTTCCCCATATCTTGTCAATACGTGTTTAACTAGATTATCGAGTTCAGAGAAGAATTCATTAATGAATAGGGCAGCCAAAGCATTTTCTGTGCTGGACAGGGATACCTTTTATTATTGTTCTGAGATCCAGATTTTGACCAAGGCATAAGGGTAGTTTAAAAGCAGACCTGGTTGATCTAAGGACCTAATAAAACACTTATCTATTTCTTTTTTTCGTATTTCCTTAGGATGTACAGGTAAGCAAGGGGGAAAATATCAGCAGATTCAGAGTAGTCAGAGGAGGATAGAAAGGTGGAGAAGCCTTAACATGCCAGTCAAAAATATATCGCATTGTTTCTGAGGTGTTGGAGATCTGTGTGTGTGTGTGTGTGTGTGTGTGTGTGTGTGTGTGTGTGTGTGTGTGTCTTATAGGTGTGTAATTTTGTTTAGGTTAAAACTTGGCCATTGTGGCTATTTAAAATCCTAAATTATTTTTGGTAAAATTCACTTATTTCTCTAGAAAATCTCTGGTTCTGAGATGGAGTCCCCAGACTCCATGGATTTGAATAAACTCATTATTTCCTGTCTTCCTGAAAGTTTTCCTACTGGAGATCTTTTACTAAACCGATTCAGCTTCTGTCTGAGCCAGTCAGACACCTGAAGCTTCCCTATAAGACCTGTGTCCAGTTTCTGCTGTGATTTCCAACTCTATCTAGATCAGAAGTGTTCAAATAAATTAAGGAAATTTGACACAAATGTTAGAACTCGTGTATCCAAGAGTACCAATTGGTAATGACCTTCGAATGTATAGCAAAAAACAGCAGAAGGGACTTGCTAAGGTTTACTCGTTGCTCCCAGAGGTTATCATCATGTGATCTCTTTTGGATCCCACTTCTGACACCAGATCTGATAAAATAAAAAGTTAAGCGTATTTATTTATTTTGGCATTCAGCAATTCATGAATGAATCAGCACTAGTCCACAAGGGACTAACACTGCCAGGAGGGGCAAGAGGGAGAAACCTTCATAAAATATTTGTAGAAGAAAAAGAGAATTTTTATTAGAGTAGAAAGTTTCTGGTTAGAACTTAGTGAATGGTTTCAGATTGAAACCCTTTTTAGTTTCAGTTTACTGTTTACTTTGTTCACATAGGAATTTAAAGTGACAGAGCCACCCAGTCTAAAGTCCTCTCAATTAGTTTTTTTTTTTTTTTACACTGTAGTTGGGGTTTCTGTGACTCCCCTCCTTGAGTTTGATCAGTTTGCCAAAGAGTGGTTCAGAGTGCTCAGGATAACACTTTACATGTTTGGTTTCCTAGCTACTAGCCTCCATCTTGATGCTATCAAGGAGCCCCCAGCCACCAGTCATCTCCTTAATATATGACAGATGCTTACCATTCTGAAGATTCCAAGGATTTTCAGAACCTTATGTCAGGAAACGGGGACAGAGATCAAATATATATATTTCATAACATCAGAACAATATATTCTAGAAGATTTTTTCTACTTGCAAATTTCCAGTATAACAGCTCATAACAGAGATGTTTTTCTTCTAATACATCCAGGGTGGTAGTCAGCCTCCAGGATGGTTTCCAGTAATCTGGTTTTCATATTCATGTATAGTCCCGCTTCCATGTGTTACCAGGTTTAGTCAGTATTCCTCATAGTATATAGCAGAAATGATGAAATGTTGCTTCTGCTATTAGATTGTAAACGGCTGTGGCTTCCATCTTGGCATCTCTCTCTACCACTTTCTTTGGGGAAATTATCTGCTGTGTTTTGAGTAGCCAATGAAAGGGCCAATGTGGGGAGGAGAAAAGCCTCCTGCAGTAGTTACATAAATGAGCTTGGAAGTGAGTGACCTTGGGAGCAGCTCCACCAGCCCCAGTTGAGCCTTCATAGATTGCAGCCCTGGCCACTGGCTTGCCTGCAACCTCATGAGAAATCCTGAGCCAGAATCACCCAGCTAGCTGAGTTGCTCCTTGATGGCTCAACTTCAGAAATGTGAGATTAAAATGTTTGAAGTTTTAAGCTGCTACATTTTGGAGTAATTTGTTATGCAGTCTTAGATAACTAGGACATGCTGCAATTTTTATTGTGAATTGAGTTACATCCTTTCGTTTGTTTTTTTTTTGAGTTGGAGTCTCACTCTGTCGCCCAGACTGGAGTGCAGTGGCCGCTCCTGGCCACCGCAGCCTTGACCTGCTGGGCTCCGGCGATCCTTCCACCTCAGCCTTCCGAGTAGCTGGAACTACAGGTGCGTGCTACCACGCCCGGCGAATTTTTTTTTTATTTATTGTAGAGATGAGGTCTCGCCAAGTTGCCCAGGCAGGTCTCGAACCCACGGGCTCAGGCAATTCACTTACCTCGGCCTCCCAAAGCGCAGGATTACAGGCTGAGCCACCAAGCCAGCTAGTTACATCCTTTCATTCCCAACATCCCAAGCCCCTTGCTCATGTACTCTGTCTCCCTCCCTCCCTCTCCTTCTCTGCCTCTCTCTCCCATACAGTTTAACTTGGTTGTCTAATTCTTTATTATGCTCATTTGTTTTCTAGATTATTTCTGTTCAACCACGTTTTCCCACTAAATATGTTGTTGACTGGATCCCCACTGCTAAGATATTTACTAGTAAATGTAACAATATGGCAAACACGCTGACCTTTGTGATGATGTAATTGTTATTTTTATGTGTGGACTTGAGTGGGCCATGGGATGCCCAGACATCTGGTGAAACATTTTGGGTGTGTCTAAGAGTGTTTTTAGATGAGATTTACATTTGAGGTGGTAGACTGAGTAAAGCAGATTCTTTTTCCCAACGTGGGTAGGCTGCTCCCTATTCATTGAAGGCCTGAGTAGAGCAAAAAGGCTGGGAAAATGGGAACCTCTCTCTTTTAGTTGGTACATTGCTCTTCTGTCTTTGGATCCAGACTTGGACTGGAACTTAGTGCCATGGTTTCTTCTGGGTCTCCAGCTTGTCAGCTGCAGGCCTTGGGACTTCTCAGCTCCATGGTTGCAATATATTTGTGTGTGTGTATGTGTATCTTCTCTGGAGAACCTTGACTGTACAAATGACCTAATAAATATTTGCTGGCTAGGTGACTATAAAGAGCTGATGCTTATTAATTTTTGAGATGCCACATGCTAACAATCCTTTATCTAAAAGCCAGAATGAACCTTGTTTCAGCTAGAGCTTTGCCAAGGCAGATTCTAGTTTTTGTTGCAAAAAAATCTATTGCTTTTTTTTAGAGGGAAGCGCCGAAAGTGCTGTTGTCTTCCTGCTTCTCTTCCTCTGCCTGCTCATAAGCAGTAAAGTAAAATCTGTGAAGGGAAGTCAGTATGAATAGTGTTTCTGCTTCTGTTTAAAAGTAAGAAAACGTGGCCAGGCGAGTGACTTAGGCCTGTAATCCTAATACTTTGGGAGGCCGAGGCGAAAGGACTTCTTGAGCCCAGGCTAGTAATAGAGAGAGACCTCATCTCTAGAAAAATAAAAAGAATAGGTGTGGCGCTGTGCACTTGTAGTCTCAGCTATTCAGGAGGCTGAAGCAGCAAGGTCACTTGAATCCTCATGGCTGCAGTGAGCCGTGATTGTGCCACTGTCCTCCATCCTGGGTGACGGAGTGAGATCCTGGCTCAAAAGAAAAAAGAAAATGTGACAGAGAAAAATGGTTAGGACATGGACTAACTTATTTAAAGCAATAATCTTTGTGTTAAGTATTACAGTGGTTTCTGTCTTTCAGAGCTTGTTTCTGTGTGTCATTTTGTCCCTTTCTGCAGTTTGTTTTCTTTGATTTTTAGTTCTTAAAATGTAGAGGCCAGATTTCTCAAGAGGATTATCTTTCTAAATCAAATCCTCTTTATCGAGAATCTAAATTTAGAATTGCTCTGTTTTGATCAACATGCAGGTTGAATGTTCAGAACATTACTTAGAGGACATGCTGGGGCCACACTGACCTTAGAAATTCACAAAAAGAAACTAGGACTGCCAGTATTATTGGCAGTGACAGGTTTGTCATCTTTTTAGGCTGTTTTCATTGAATTTTCGCCAAGAAAAAGAGACTTGAAGAATAAAGTGTAGGCCATGAACTTGGTGTCCTACTTCTATATTAAATAGATATATTTTTGCTTAGTTTTCCAAAGGTGTTTGACCACCAGCCAGTTGTGTGAATCACCCTCACCAGCGGTGGAAGGTTCATTGAAGATGATGACACTCGTTTATAACTTTTGCAACATCTTTAGATTGGCCAGATATTCAAACCACTGATTTTTTTTTTTTAAACTGGAGCTACTGAGGTGATTGTCTACTTGGCATTAAGAATGGAGTTTGATAGTAAAGCCTACTTCCTTTATTATGAGCTTATCCTTTCCATTGGAACAGCAGGCATACCTTGGGAGATACTGCACGACTGGTTTCTAGACCACCACAATAAAATGAATATTGCAGTAAAGCAATTCACACAAATTTTTTTGTTTTCCAGTGCATATCAAAGTTATGTTTATAATATGCTGTAGACGTTTAAGTATACGACAGCATTATGTCTAAAAAACAATGAACATATCTTTATTTAAAAATACTTTATTGCCGGGCTCGGTGGCTCAACCTGTAATCCTGCACCTTTGGGAGGCCGAGATGAGTGGATTGCCTGATCCCGCGGGTTTGAGACCCACCTGGGCAGGCAAGACCTTATCTCTACAATAAAATCAAAAAATTAGCCAGGCGTGGTAGCACGTGCCTGTAATTCTGGCTACTCGGAAGGCTGAGGCGGAAGAATTGCCAGAGCCCAGCAGGTTGAGGCTGCAGTGCCCGGGAGCGGCCACTGAACTCCAGTCTGGGCGACAGAGTGAGACTCCAACTCAAAAAAAAAAAAATACTTTATTATCAAAAATGTTATGATCATCTGAGCCTTTAGCAAGTCAATCTTTTTCTCTGGTGGAGGATCGTCTTGATGTTGTTGATGGCTATTGACTGATCAGGGTGGTGTTTGCTGCAGGTTGGAGTGGCTGTGGCAAGTTATTAAAATAAGACAACAGGCCAGATGCAGTGGGCTCAGGCCTGTAATTCCTGCACTTTGGGGGGCCGGGGCAGGAGGATTGCTTGAGCTCAAGAATTCAAGACCAGCCTAGGCAACATAGCATGACCTCGTCTCTTAAAAAAAAAAAAAGACAACGATGAAGTTTGGTGCATTGATTGAGTCTACCTTTCACGAAAAATTTCTCTATGGCATACTATTGTTGTTTGATAGCATTTCAGCCACAGTAGAACTTCTTTCCAAATTGGAGTCCGACTAGGCATGGTGGCTTATGCCTGTAATCCCAGAACTTTGAGAGGCCTAGCTGAGATGATTGCTTGAGCTCAAGAGTTTGAGATCAGCCCAGGGACCTTGTCTCTACAAAAAAAAAAAAAAAAAATGCCAAGCTGGTGGCATGCGTCTGTAGTCCCAGCTACTTGGGAGGCTAAGGTGGAAGGATTGCCCGAGGCCAGGAGATGGAGGCTGTGGTGAGCCATGATTGTGCAATTGTACCCACCCTGGGTGACAAAGTGAGACCTTACTAGGACAACAACAACAACAAACAAAACTGGAGTCAGTCCTCTCAAATCCGGCTGCTACTTCATCAACTCAGTTTATGTAGTATTACAAATCCTTTGTTGTCATTTCAACAGTGTTTACGGCAACTTCACATGGAGTAGATTTCCTCTCAAGAATCTATGTTCTTTGCTCGTCCTAGGAAGCAACTTCTCATCTGTTCAAGTTACATCATGCGATTGCAACCATTCAATCATATCTTCAGGTTAAGTGTAGTTTCTTGAGATGGAATCTATTCCTAGTGAAGATGCTGTAAACATTGTTGAAATGACAACAGAGCATTTAGAATATTACATAAACTGAGCAGATAGAGCAGTGGCAGGGTTTGAGAGGATTGAGATCTAGCTTAAAAAAAAAGTGGATGAAGGTGAATACAGCAAACAAAAGCTTTTCAGTGTAGACAAAACCGCCTTTTTTTGGAGGAAGGTTAACTTGGCTGCAGCACCTACATCAGCACTTCCTGCTTCCTCTTGCACTTGCTGCTTCCTCTTGCACTTGTATGTTACGCAGACGGCTTCTTTCCTTAAACCTCATGAAGCAACCTCTGCCAGCTTCCAGCTTTTCTTCTATAGCTTCCTCACCTCTCTCAGCCACCACAGAACTGAAGAGAGCTGGGGCCTGGATCAGGCTTTGGCTTAAGGGAATGTCGTGGCTGGTTTGATCTTCTGTCCAGACCATGAAAACTTCCTCCGTATCTGCAACAAAGCTGTTTTCTTATGATTCATGTGTTCACCGGATCTTTTCCTTTGGGATCTCTTCCTTTGCAACTTTCTTTTCAATTTGCAACCTGTAAAGGTTTAGCCCAGGAGGCCTAGCTTTTGACCTGTTCTGGCTTTCCACACTCCCTCGCAAGGCTTAATAATTTCTAGCTTTTGACTTAAAGTGAGAGACGCTTCTTTCTTTCATTTGAACACTTAGAGGCCATTATAGCGCTCTTAATTGACCTAATTACAATATTGTTGTGTTTCAGGGAATAGGGAGGTCTGAGGAGGGCAAGAGAGATGGGGGAATGGCCAATTGATGGAACATTCAGAACACACACAACATTTATCTGATAAGTTTACTGTCTCACACGGGCGAGATTCATGGTGTCCCAAAACATCATAGTAGTAACATCAAAGATCACTGATCATGGGTCACTATAACAGATACAAACATAATGAAAAAGTTAGAAATATTGTGAGAATTATTAAAATACGACCCAGAGGCCAGGCGTGGTGACTCATGCCTGTAATCCCAGTGTTCTGGGAGGCTAAGGTGGGAGGATTGCTTGAGCACAGGAGTTTGAGACCCAGCCAGGGCAACATAGCGAGACCTCATCTCTATAAAAAATAAAAAAATTAGCTGGGTGTGGTGGTGGATGTCTGTAGTCCTAGCTACTTGGGAGGCTGAGGCAGGAGTATCACCTGGCCCAGGAAGTCGAGGCTGCAGTGAGCTGTGATTATGCCACTGCACTCCAACCTGGGCAAGAGAATGAGATCCCAACTCAAAAAAAAAAGTGACCCACAGATATGAAGTGACACATACTGTTGGAAAAATGGCACCAATAGACTTGTTAGATGCAGGGTTGCCACAAACCTTCGATATGTTAAAAAAAAAAAAAGACTGCATCTGTGAAGCACAATGAAGTAGAACACACTAAATCAAAGTTTGCCTGTTCACACACATTTGTTCCTCTGCTAGTACTTTAGATTGTTATGGAGGCTTGAGAATAACAGCCCAAGCAGGTGAGTTTCAGTGCTCGGGTGTTCTCCTCCAGGCAGAGTGGCAGAGTAGAGTAGGGAAAATAGTGTGTTTTTTAAAAAATTGATGGTATTTATTTATTTATTTATTTTTATTTTTAATTTTTTTGAGTTGGAGTCTCACTCTGTCGCCCAGACTGGAGTGCAGAGGCCGCCCCGGCCACCGCAGCCTCGACCTGCTGGGCTCCAGCGATCCTTCCGCCTCAGCCTTCCAGGTAGCTGGAACTACAGGCGCTCGCTACCACGCCTGGCTAATTTTTGATCTATTGTAGAGATGAGGTCTTGCCAAGTTGCCCAGGTGGGTCTGGAACCCGCGGGCTCAGGCAATCCACTCACCTCAGCCTCCCAAAGCGCTAGGATTACAGGCTGAGCCACTGAGCCCGGCTGATGGTATTTAGTTATTTAGAGTTAGAGTCTTATTCTGTCGCCTAGGTTGGAGTGCAGTGGCATGCTCATGGCCACCACAGCCTCAACCTACTGGGCTCAGGTAATCCTTCTGCCTCAGCCTTCCAAGTAGCTGGAACTACAGGCACTTGCCTCCACGCCTGGCTAATTTTTTGATTTATTGTAGAGACAGGGTCTCGCCATATTGCCCAGGTTGTTCTCGAATCCGTGGGCTCAGGTAATCCTCTCGCCTCAGCCTCCCAAAGTACTAAGATTAAAGGTCTGAGCCACTGCATATGGCCAATGATCTTTTATTTTTGAAGAGCAGTTTTAGGTTTACAGAAGTTTGAGCTGATCCTACAGAGAGTTCCTCTACTTCCTTAGTTCCCACTATTATTATTATTATTACTAACATCTTATATTTATTTAGTACATCTGCTACAGTTGATTCTTACTGATACATTGTTATTAACTCAATTCTCTTGTTTATATTAGTGTTGTACAGGTCAGTGGATTTTGACAAGTGCATAATGGCATATGTCCACCATGACAGTATTATTCAGAATAGTTGTACTGCCCTAAAAATCTCTGGAGCTCCTCTGTTCTTCCCACCCGCCAAACTCTTGACAACCACTCATCTCTTTACTGTCTCTATTGCCTTTTCCAGAATGGCATATAGTTGGATCTTACAGTACGTAGCCTTTTCAGATTGACTTTTTTTTTTCACTTAGTAATGTGCATTTAAAGTTCCTTGGTGTCTTTCAGTGGCTTGATAGTTCTTTTTTTTTTTTTTTTTTTAAGTGCTGAAAAATGTTCCATTGTCTGGATGGCCACAGTTTATTATCCATTCACCTACTGCAGGACATCTTGGTTGCTTCTAGTGTTTGATGACTGAATAAAGCTACTGTCAACATCCATGTGCAGTTGTTTGTGTGGACATGTATTCACCTCATTTGAGTAAACACCTAGGAGCACAATTCAGGATCTGAAACAGGCTCTTGACCTGGTGGTCTACTCTTGTTCCCAGTGTCTGTCCTCTTGCTGACAGTTGTCCTCCTTATTGTGGCAGCCTAACCAGGCCTGCCTCTACTGGGGGCTTCCTGTTCTTCTTGGGAAACATTTTCTGAACAAAGCTGGACACAAAGGTCTTGATTGTGTTCCCAGGAAAGATGCCTTAATTATGATTACGGTACCCCCACCCTCTCCCATTGCTCCGTTTTAAACTTTTTATTTTGATCTGTCTAGTAGTAATTTACTTTAAAGTGTGAATGACTATCTCAACTCTTATAATTATAGATCTTTTTTTATTGTGGTAGAGTATGTGTAATGTTAAATTTGTGGTTCTAACCATTTTTAAGTGTGTAGTTCAGCAGTGTGTATTACATGTATTTACCTCATGGTACAGTCTTCATCATTGTTTCCAAAACACTGTCATCTGGGGATAGGATCATTTTAAAAGAGGAATTTAAAAATTCATCTGATGTTCTGTTTGGCAAAATATTTCTATCAGCCAATTTCCTCTAAATTTTGCTGTAGTAACACCCCCTAAAATTTCAGTGTCTGTTGACAACAGCCTTTATATCTCCCTCATGTGATATATGTATCATTTTCTTTTAACTAGAACTTAATCACATGGCTACATGTAACTTTAAGGGAACCTGGGAAATGTAGTTTAGCTGCCATTATCAAGGAATATGATTAAATCTTACACATAGTTATCTTGATCTGTCAGGGATAACAATCCAGTAATTGTGTGGTTTCATAACCCTGGGTGCTTTCCAGGAAAGCATTTTCCATCCTATGCTTCCTTCCCATTCAAATTTCAATTGTCTTATCCTTTTATCACTATAAGAGAACTTCCTTTATATGCTGTTTTGAGAAACACCTGTTGGATAATGATGTTTTATAAAACTCCGAGAAAAGTCAATAAGGACCCTTCACAGTAATAAATACAATTGTTATTATGGTCAGATATTTTAAAAATTTCAGGTCTTCAGTCTTGTGCCAAACGGCAGCAAGGGAGTCTTGAAGCCTTCCAGCTATTGATCTGGTTTCAAAATGATGGGCTACTTGCAAGTTTACTTTTAGCATTGGTATTTCACTGTTGTCTTTATCAAGGAAAGTATGTGAAATGTGCAACTGGAAATGGCATTTCTTAACCAGAGTAGCAGGTTCAAATACCGATGCTATAAATTTTAGCATGAGTCTCTGTTCCTTAATAAAAGTTAGGAAAAAATTAATATTTGTGCTGTGTGTTTTTTTAATGATTGAGCCACTGGATACACTAAATCATTTCCCTACAGTTAAAAGTAAGTTCTATTGCCTTGAACTTGGTATTGAGCTAGTTTGGGATGACAGAAGTTCATGACCCAGTATTATTATTATCATTATTGCTACTTTTTGAGTCAGGGTCTCACTCTGATGCCCAGGCTGGAGTGCCGGAGCATGATCATGGTCACCACAGCCTCAACTGCCTGGGTATCAGATGATCCTTCTGCCTCAGCCTCCCAAGTAGCTGGGACTGCAGGGGCACACCACCATGTCTGCCTAATTTTTGGATTTTATTTTAGAGATGAGGTCTCACTGTGTTACCCAGGCTCGTCTCAAACTCCTGGACTCAAGCAGTCCTCCTGCCTTGACCTCCCAGAGTGCTGGGATGAACCACTGCTCCTGGCCGCAATATTAATTTTAAATGAATGCCACTGTTCTCGACAAACTCTTATTCCCTTAAGAAAAAGTGTTTTATGTGAGCCTCTAGTTGCCAGAAAGAGCTGTGTAAGCATTGTGAAAGTTTTTGCATATTAAAATTTGGTCTACCAGTTCATTTATTCCTCTTAGGGTTCTGACAGTTGGTTGTGTTTATACACCCCTGCAGAGCTGTCTTTAAACTCAGTCAGCAGAGTGGAAACATTTAGCTTGGACTAAACCTCTTTCTCTTCCAGTGATTGCACCACAGAGACCACTGTACTCTTGAATTGTTAATATTTTTAGTCAGAGTGGCCTGCTTTCATTCTCTTATTACTGAGCCATTATTCTAGACTCTGCCTATTATTATAATTCCAGACTGTAAGTAATTATTCTGTTGAAAAGACCAAGCCAGCTTTGTCCTGTCTGAAATTCCTTTCTTTGTGTTAGGATAGCAGGAAAACAAAAACAAACACCAAAAAATAAAAATAAAAATAAAAAAGAAATATGTTATTTAAAATTTCTTTTGCATTTTCCATTTTATTATTTTGTTTTGTTTTGTTTAGTTGGAGTCTCGTTCCATTGCGCAGGCTGGAGTGCAGTGGTACACTCATGGCCACCCTAGCCTCGATCTGCTGGGCTCCAGCAATCCTTCCACCTCAGCCTTCCAAGTAGCTGGAACTACAGACTTGTGCCACCATGCCTGGCTAATTTTTTGATTTACTGTAGAAACGAGATCTCACCAAGTTGCCCAGGCTGGTCTCAAACTCGCGAGCTCACACAATCCACTTGCCTCGGCCTCCCAAAATGCTGGGATTACAGGCTGAGCCACTGAGCCCAGCCTTTTTATTGTTTTTAAGTTAAGGCAAAATATACATATAATTTACCATCTTAACCATTTTATGTGCACACTTAGTGGTAATAAATACATCTATGTATATCTTTTCCCCCTCATGCCCCCCTCTGTCCTTCCCCTCAGCCTCTGGTAACCCCCAGACTACTCTCTGTCTTCATGAAATCCACTTTTTTAGCTCCTGCACGAGTGAGAACATGTGGCATTTGTCTTTCTGTACCTGAATTATTTCACTTAACATAGTGATCTCCAGCTGGGCACAGTGGCTCACGTCTATATTCCTAGCACTTTGGGAGGCTGAGGTGAGAGGGTTGCCTGAGCCTGCGGGTTTAGCCTGGGCAACTTGGTGAGGCCTCGTCTCTACAGTAAATCAAAAAATTAGCTGGGCATGGTGGCGTGTACCTGTAGTTCTAGCTACTTGGAAGGCTGAATGGAAAAGGATCACCTGATTCCAGCAGGTGGAGGCTGCAGTGACCGTGAGCATGCCACTGCACTCCAGCCTGGGTGACAGAGTGAGACTCCAACTTAAAAAAAAAACCCAACCCCCAAAAACCCCCCAAAACATAGTGACCTCCACTTCCATCCACATTGCTGTAGATGACAAGATATCTTATTTATCTTTTTAGTTTTATTATTATTTGTTGGGTTGGAGTCTTACTCTGTTGCCCAGGTGGAGTGCAGTGGCACGTTCACAGCTAACCACAGCTGTGACCAAACTCCTGGACTCAAGCAATCCTCCTACCTCGGCCTTCCAGAGTGCTGGGATTATAAAAGTGAATCACTGTGCCCAGCCAAGTTCTCTAAAATTTTTTATGGCCAAATAGTGTCCCATTGTTGTGTATTTATGTCTATATCTATATCTCTATATCTACCACATTTTCCTTGTCCATTCATCTGTTGATGAACAGGTTGATTCCATGTCTTGGCTATATTTTGAATAGTGCTGCAGGAGACATGTGAGTGTGGGTATCCGCGATAAATGATAGTCTGACAGTGGTAGTGGCAGCAACATGTCCCAAGATGACCGACCTGAAAATAGTAAGACCTTTTTGTGTATTTTGGAATCTAGTCTGTGACTCCTTGTGATGGGGAATGCAGGCATTGTTATTTAGCTTTTGGATAAATACCCAGTAGTGGGATTGATGGATTCTGTGATAGTTCTAGTTTTAGTTTTCCATAGTGGCTGGACTGGGAAGAATGGAGGTGTGAGGGGATATAAAAAGAGTTGGTTAATAGGTACAAACAGAGAAAAGGAATAAATTCAAATGTTTGATACCGCAGTAATGATGACTATAATTAACAACAGTGTATCGTATTTTTCAAAATAGTTAGAAGAGAGGACTTGAAAAGTTCCCAGCATGTAGAAATGATAAGTACTGGAGGTGCTGAATACTCCAGACACGTTAACTTGATCTTTAAACAGCCTATGCGTGCTATAAAATCTCACACATACCCCATAAATATGTACACGTATTTGTAGTGTAAAACAATTTTTAAAAGCAAACCCTTTTGGCTACAAAATCTGTCTCTTATTTTCAAAAATATATATTTGGAAAGTGCTCAGGCCCTGTAGAATAAGGAGATTTTGCTTCAGTTTTCTTCCTCAGGCAAACGTAGCAGCTGTCATCTGAAGCCAAACTCGCGGCGTGAGAAATCACCTGGGGCTTGTCCAAAAGGCAGTCTGGCTGCACCCCACTTTCTAAATTTAACCTGTGTTGTAGCAGGCTCCCCAGGTGGCACATGACCATGTGACTGTTTGGAAAGCACTGGTTAAAGATCTTTCCCCAGAGTCTGTAACTGTGGAGTCACCAATCAATAGGAGGGAGTGACCATACAATTTTAACTCAAACTCTATTTATATGGTGGAAAATCTGACCAGGCACCATGGCTCACACCCATAATCCCGGCACTTGGGGAGGCTGAGGCAGGAGAATTACTTGAACCCAGGAGTTAGAGGCTGCCGTGAGCTGTGACCATGCCACTGTACTCCAACCTGGGAAAGAGTAAGACCCTAGTTTAAACAAGACAAATCTGTTTATTGTGGTTCATTATCTAGGTCTATGGCAAATACCAAGCTATCTTTCTATTGTTTTCTGGAGTGCTCATGAAGCCTCTGTAGTCTGACAGTGGTAGTGGCAGCAACGTGTCCCAAGATGACTGACACGAAAATGGTAAGATCTTTTTGTGTATTTTGGAATCTAGTCAGCGACTTCTTGTGTTGGGGAATGCAGGCATTGTTGAGACTTCTCAGCAGGTTCTGACTTTCCCAGTTAAAAGCTCAACCAGATAATGTGTTTGGAGATTGGTTGGGGGAGGGAATGAAATCTCATTCTTATTATGTTTCATTGTTGTTCTTTAGTACTTCAAAAGAGCATTTCTTACAGAAAAAAATTAAAAAAACCTCTGGCCTAGCTGCTGACATTAACTAAATTTCAATTACTTTGAGAGGGCAGAACGTTCTACCTAGAATGTAAGGCGTTCTTACCAGATGAGGATTTCTTTGCAAGTCAGTGGGTCAAGTAAATGAATTTGTACTTTTTAAAGAATTCATTTATCACTGAAAGAGTAGTTGCATTTAGCTCTGAATTTGTATATGTCTGCTAGTTCATGCATTTTTATTCTGGAGAAGACACTCAGAAAGAGGAAAATTTTTTCTTGTAATACAGTAGACTTTTCCCCATTAGTATGGAAAATAAAGGGAGAGAAGAAATGGCACTCCTGGCCAGGCAGAGTGATTCATGCCTGTAATCCCAGCACTTTGGGAAGCTGAGGCAAGAAGATAGGTCACTTGAGCCCAGGAGTTTGAGGCTAGCCTGGGCAACGTAGAGTGACCTTCATCTTGACAAGAGGGCAGGGGGAAGGGGATGGAGAGAGAGAAAGAAAAAATTAGTGGATGTGGTGGCTTGCACCTATAGTCCTAACTACTTGGGAGGCTGAGGCAGGAGGATTGCTTGAACCCAGGAGGTTAAGGCTGCGATTACCCGGGATCGCCTGGGCAACAGAGCCAGACCCTGTCTCAAAAAAAACAAAAAACAAAAAAAAAAAAGAAAGAAAGAAAAAGAAAGAAAAAAGAAATGGCATTCGTATAGGGACTACAAATTTTCTAATGCAAAGTTCCCTCCCTCCCTTCCCTCTTTCCTTCCTTTTTGGAGAAAGGGTCTCACTCTGTTGCCCAGGCTAGAATGCAGTAGTACAATCCCAGCTCACTGCAGCCTCACCTCCTGGACTCAAGCGATCCTCCTGCATCGGCTTCCCAAAGTGCTGGGATTATAGCTATGAGCCACCACACCGAGCCAGCCCTTGTGATTTTAAATTGATTTTCATATTTAAAATGAAGTTCTTTTTTTTTTTTTTGAGCCAAGGTTTGTTTACTGTGGCTCCGTGGGGGGAGGGAAGGTGCCATTTATTATCCTGCCAGTCTTCCTGCCCTCTCATCCGGTCTGTGAACAGGGGTTCTCTGTTCTTGCTCTGGAGAGTGTGACCAGCAAAGGTTGCGATGGTGAGACTGCTTTTCTGTGGAGGGTGAATCAGTTGTTTCTTCAGTGGAAGGTAGAGAGAATCCTTTCAGATCTCAGAAATGCCCGAGAACTAGGACATACCCATGTATCTGTGGCCGTATCCCTGGCCTATTAGGCCATTGCCCTGTTATTGCTGTGAGGTGTGGTCTGTTGCCTTTCACTCTGGCTCCCTCGAGGTTGCTCAGTCTGCTGCAGAGGAGTTCTTTTCAGTCGTTATGTTTAACAGCCTTTTAAAAATTTACAGAAAGATAGCAAGAATAGTATAAAGAACACCTGCATTTTCTTCTTAGATTTGTTCACTGTGAGCATTTTACCCCATGTTTTACTGGTTTGTGTGTGTGTGTGTGTGTGTGTGTGTGTGTGTGTGTGTGTGTGTGTGTGTGTGAACAGCCTCATAGGCATACTATTTTATTTCACAAACTATTTGAGAGCAAGTTGCATTTATCATGACTCCTATCCCTAAGCGCTTTACTTTGTATTTCTGAAGAAGAGGGATATTCTCAATATAGTTGTCAACTTCAGTAAATTTGAAATTGAAACAAGATTTTTAATCTAATCTGTGGACATATTGCAGTTTTTCAACAGACCCAGCAATATCCTTTAGTGTAGGAGTCCCCAATGCCCAGGCTGTGAGCTGGTACCGGTCCGTGGCCTGTTAGGAACTGGGCCACACAGCAGAAGGTGAGTGGCAGTAAGCACACATTCATCTTCTGTCAGATCAGTGTGGCATTAGATTCTCACAGGAGTCGAACCCTATTGTGAACTGCACGTGCAAGGGATCTAGGTTGTGCACTCCCTGTGAGTTTGCACATCCAGAAAACCGGTCCCTAAGGCTAAAAGGATGGGGACTGCTGCTTTAGAGAATATCTTTTTCCCTTTCACTAAGGACTGAATTTAGGATCAGGTATGATCTTTAGTTGTCACATCTTTTTAGTCTCCTTTGATATAGGTCATTTTCACAGCCTTTGTCTTTTATGACATTGATGTTGTTGAAGAATATAGTCTCCTCTTTTAAACAAATAGAACCTTCCTTGTTTAGGACTTTTCTGATGTTTCCTCATGATTTGATTCAGGGTCTGCATTCCAAGCCTGAACACTATGTAGGTATTCAGAGTGTCACATTGGAAGACACACGTCTGCCTACCTCTCATTGGGTGATGGTCATTTTGATTATCCTGTCAAGGTGTTCATTTCTCCCCCACATTGTTAACTATATTTTCCCTTCTGGCAACTAGTTAATCTTGGGGCAGGCACATTAAGATCATATAAATAACCCCCTCTCCCTCAAAATTTCTTCCTAGTTTTAGCATCTATTGATTCTTCTTGCTTGCATCTTTATAAAAGGGGTCAAGATGGCATCATTGGGATGACTCTCTTCTGTAAATAAGAGTCTCCCTTCTCCCTCTTTATTTGTCTTTATTATTTGCATGAACTTTTGAATTCCTATTTTTCCAACGGTGTGTATTCCATTTTAATTATTTTTTTGGCTCATATTTGACTAGTTAGTGTCCCGTCAAGAGTGCTGCTGTGTCGTCATGACATGTCCACATTTCCCAAATCCCCATGGTCTGTCTTTCTCATTGGGTAGCCACATCATCTCCCTTGAGATACCCTTCAGGGCCCCTCTAAGTGCATTTTATATGTTGCATAGCTTTTATTTATTCTTTATTTTTTGAGTTGGAGTCTCATTCCGTTGCCCAGGCGGGGGTGCAGTGGCACGCTCACAGCCACCCTAGCGTCCACCTGCTGGGCTCAGGTGATCCTTCCACCTCAGCCTTCCGAGTAGCTGGAATCACAGGCACGTGCCATCACACCTGGCTAATTTTTCTTGATTTATTGTAGAGATGAGTTCTCACCAAGTTGCCCAGGCTGTTCTCGAACCCCTGGGCTCAGGTAATCCTCTCACCTCCGCCTCCCAAAGTGCTGGGTTTACAGGCTTGAGCCACCACGCCCGACCTGTTGCATAGCTTTTAAATCAGATTGTCCTTTAAATGTCTTCCAAATCTGGGGAGACTCTGCATTGATATGGTTGAGTGGTATGTTAATGGGCAAACAGAAAATTAATTTTCTTTGTAGTCATTTGTACATCCTCCATGTCTGTTTCCAGTAACATGAGTCTCACAGGTTGTTGCTCTGTCGTGCCTACTTTTCTTGGCTGCACCCAGTTGACCTCTGGGCCGCCCCCTGGTGCCCTCTACTGACTCTGCAGTATATGAGCACTTCTCTGGGGTTGTATGGCATGGATTTCTCTTTCTGCCTGTTTTCTTTATTTTGGTTGGTTGATTTCTTGCTCTTAAATTATTACACACATATGAACTGTACAGTGCAACTTTGTTTGCTAAATGTATCAAGAATATCTATGTAAAATATATGCCTTTTTGCCACATCACTTAATGTTTGCTTATGTTTCTATTACATGAATGTTCTCTTTAGCATTTAAATAATCTGCCTTTAGTGGGCATTTGTACATTATTTTTTACATTTTAGGTAGCACCTAAAATGAACATCCCTTGTATGCAGACCATATGTAACTTACTAAGTGGAGCTTGTTAAATGGGTAGGAATTTGACAGGTAAACATATATAAAAAGAAGACTCTGGTCCGAGAAAAGAGAAACTTGTCTAGGCCAGGTTTAGGGTGTGTCCAAGAAACAAGGAAACAGAAAATAGTTCTGTTGCCTCTTGGCATGGGGAAGGAATATGCATCCAACCAGCCAGGTTGTAAGGAGTGTCAGTCCTAAGACTGTACCTAAAGAAGGTAGAATGAAAATTTGGAGAATTACTTAAATTCTAACTCCTCACATTTGCCAATCAGGCATGCCGTGTGTGCATAAGCCAGTGTTTGATTGATTATGACCCAAACTTTTAGGACAGGTTATCCTGGAGAGAAGTGCTGTAGTGGTGTAGATGACCACCAGCAGACAGCACTTCTTACACCCATGTGCTGCTGGAGGAAGGGACAGAGACTTGGGGGGAGGGGCAGGGTCTGAAAAGCGGTGACATTTCTGCCCGAATGTTGAAAGATGAATATCTTTGGCAGGTGGGAAAAAGGTGGCATTTCAGATAGAGGGTGTAGCATGAATGTCAACGGCGAAGGTTAAGGACAAAGTCTGGAGTGGTGTGGAGTTGACTGTGGCTTGCGTGTATCTGTGTCAGTATCAATGACCTTCTAATATCAGTGACTCTAGGAAAAGGAACAAGTAAAGTAATGGAGAAACAACTTTTCTACCAGTATCTAGTGACCAAATGCAGAGAATATCAAGAGAGCAGGGACCCTATGAGCCACATTCCATCTAGTTCCAGGGTCATAATTTTGATGCCTTTCCTATCACAGAAAGAGACCGTGAAACCAGATAATTCATTCTTCCAAATAATAAAAAAAAAACTTAATTTTATTGCTAAATGTAAATAACATTAATAGTTGCCCAAACTTTGGTACCTTTTAGAGGAAAAAAACCATATTTTTTTGTTATTGTTGTGAATAATAAACTTTTAGGCTGGGCGTGGTGGCTCACACCTGTAATCCCAGCACCTTTGAGAGGCTGAGGCGAGCTGATTGAGGTCAGCCTGGGCAATGTGACGGGACCCCATCTCTACAATAAATGTTTTAAAAAATTAGCTGGGCATGGTGCCATGTGCCTGTAGTTCCAGTTACTCAGGAGGCTGAGGTAGGGAGATTGTCTGAGCCCAGCAGGTCGAGGCTTCAGTAGCTGTGATCCTGCCACTGCACTCCAGCCTGGGTGACAGAGTGAGACCCAGACTCTAAATAAAGAAATAAATAATAAACAAACTTTAAAAACTGTAAATAAAATAAAAACTTGCCACAGAGTACAACATGATGCTAATAAAAAAATTTAAAGATCATCCATTGTGTATTTTATGTGTAAAAAAAAGTCATCAGTTGAGTATAGACTATCTTGGTACGTAATTTACGCACTAGAGACACTGATTTTTTTTTTAATTGAAGTCTCACTCTGTCACCCAAGCTGGAGTGCAATGGTATGCTCACGGCCACCCCAGTGTTGACCTGCTGGGCTCAGGTGATCCTTCTGCCTCAGCCTTCCTAGTAGCTGCCTCAGCCTTCCTAGTAGCCAGCACTATAGGCATGAGCTTCCACGCCTGACTAATTTTTGATTTATTGTAGAGATGAGGTCTTGCCAAGTTGCTCAGACTGTTCTTGAACCTGTAGGCTCAGGCAATCCCCTCACCTCGGCCTCCCAAAGTGCTAGGATTACAGGCTTGAGCCACCACGCCTGGCCTGATTTTTTTTTTTAATGCTTAAACTATATTAGGTGTTGTGTTTGCTTCCAATTCAAGGAGAGTACACCTAAATTCCCTTTTTATCAGGTAGATTTGAAAAGGTAGAACATTGCCTGTTTTTGTCATGTAGTGACAGACTGTTGCCCGCTTGAAGACAAGTCGCCTGTGTTTTTACCGCTTTAGTATTCGAACCAGCAGGAACTGCAAGTGCTGTCTCTGGAGCCAAGGTTGTCGTCCTCATGGAAGGGTTCTGCTGAAAGACCTGTGCTCAAGGAAATGAATTTGGTGACTTACAAGTTTTGTTTAACAAGCTAACAGTAGCCCTGTCACTCTGCAGGGCGGGCACAGGTTTATTGCAGTGCCGCAGAGCCATGGCCTTGGTCAAACAAAGAAGGCGTAGGAAAACCTGGAAGTTGCCTTCAAAGTGGGTTTACCTCCTTTCAGGGCATGTAGCTGAAATACCATCTTTCCAAAAACAGGAGAAAAAGAAGAAAGAAAAGAAATGTCGGTCTGAAATTTCTGTGACACTCAGCCAGATTCTACATTAGATAAAGTAATAGTGGAAATACAGCTCTATTTTTATGCCAAGTTGTGCTTAGAAAGCTGATTGTGATAATAAACCAGGAAGCTTGGCTTTCAAAATTCTACCATAATCCAGAGTGGAAAAAAGTATCACCCAGATGGCATTTGCGGGCGATTACTGACGGGTAATCCTTCCTTGTCCTAGAAGATTAAGGCTGGCCTATGTTGTCGTGGTCAGCTGACTGTTTTTTTTTTTTTAATTGTGGCTTCTTGTCCTCCTTCCAGCATGTGACGTTTGCTTGAACTGTTTGTACATCTGAACATATTGCAGCACCTGGCCCTCCTTTGTTGACTGAGGAAAGTGCCCTCCCCTGCCAGGTTTGTTCACTGTTGACTGAAATTGACACCAGGCGGTGAATAGAGTCCCTCCTCAGGTTGCTGGGCTCAGTCATTTATTAAATAGGGCTGCTTGTCAGGAGGGCGTGAAGTCTCCAGAAGGAAATGCCCCACCTGGGCCCGGAAGCTGTGCCCGGAAGCTGGGGCCTCTAACCCCGGGGTTGATTTCTTCGGTGAGGTTGCAAAGGATATATGGTCAAAGTGGCACTCAGTTGAGGAAGAATATTGGGCAGTTCTGAAGCCATGCGTTCTGCGTTTGTCTGGGATGGATTGTAGAGAGATGGACTTATACGAGGACTACCAGTCCCCGTTTGATTTTGAAGCAGGTGTGAACAAAAGCTATCTCTACTTGTCTCCTAGTGGAAATCCATCTCCGCCCGGATCACCTACTCCTCAGAAACTTGGTAACTACCAATTTCGTAAAGTTGAACTTGCTTGTAATAAAAACTAGACATAGCTTGGGGTTTGCCTAGCTTTAAAATTATTAGTGTAAAAATGCACCAGGGTGTTGCTTTATTGGAACTAGCTAACAAAGCTATTCTAGATTCAAAGCAGAGTGATAGGTGGCTCGTTAAATATTTAGACTGTGTACTGGGCAGTTAGATTTTAAAACTAGTACTGTTTATATGATCATAAGAGTTATGTTGATATTCTCAGTTCATTTAGAGTTTGTTGAGCTGGTAAATAAAAGGAAAAAAGGAGGCATCTGAAGTTCTTGGCTTCCAGTTACCTAGGCAATTTATAACAACTTTCTTGATTTTTATCTTTAGTAACACGAGACGTAGCCATCTGAAGCACTGACTAAATTCAAGCTCCTGCGAATGGGTGTCCTAGGTCTTGTTATAGGATATTGAGAGAAACTTGGAGAAATTCCTAGGCAAGAACTTTTTAAAAAAGAAAATCTCAAGCCATGCTCAAGTGGCTCAGCCTGTAATCCCGCACTTTGGGAGGCTGAGATGAGTGGATTGCCTGAGCCCGCGGGTTTGAGACCTGCCTGGGCAACTTGGCGAGACCTCATCTCTACAATAAATAAAAAATTAACTGGGCGTGGTAGCGTGTGTCTGTAGTTCCAGCTACTGGGAAGGCAGAGGCGGAAGGATCGCTGGAGCCCAGCAGGTTGAGGCTGCGGTGGCCCGGAGCGGCCACTGCACTCCAGCCTGGGTGACAGTGAGACTCCAACTCAAAAAAAAAAAAAGAAAAAGAAAAACTCAAAATTGCTGTACCTTTGGAAGCAGTTATTCCTTATGCCTGCCAGTGTGAGTTTACTGTGAAGGCTAGGAGCGCCGTCAGGGATCGTCTTCCTTGGCCAGCACAGGGAGCACGGAGCAAGAGGTTGTGTCAGCCATCACCCAGGCCGTGCCCTCATGTTATAGTTCACGCTGGGGGACGGTAAATGACCTCCTCTGTAGCTTGCGGAAGAAACAACCAGGTTTCCCCAGAAGAAGTTAATGTTTTCCTTGTTAATGAAGAATAGGGCACATCCTATACTTTTTAAGATTAAAAAGCAGGAATTTAAAAAAACATGATAAAGGCTACAGCATGAAACCTAATTTAAAGTGTCAGGTTTGTGTATTTGCCTACAACAGGGAATTTCTCCTGTGCTTGACCCTGCCTTGTCTATGTGGCCCACCTCAGATCTCTGCAATAAAGGGACTTGCGCTCACTTTGCCTAGTCCTTCCCTCCTTCCCTCCTTCCCTCCCTCCC
>NW_007248610.1:196845-248674 GCF_000164805.1 Carlito syrichta
CTTCCTGTCTTGTCTTTCCTTTCTACGTTGTAGTCTCTCTCTGTTGCCCAGGCTGGAGTGCAATGCCACAATCGCAGCTATGGCAGCCTTGACCTGCTGGGCTCAGGCGATCCTTCTATCTCAGCCTCCCAATTAGGTGGGACTAGCTATGCCTGCCTAATTAAATTAATTTTTTTTTTTTTTTTGTAGAGATGAGATCTCATTTTGTTGCCTAGGCTGGTATCAAACTCTTGGATTGGTATTACTGGCATGAGCCAACATGCCCGGCCCCTTTTCTAAGTCTTATGAATAGGGCAGCACACAGTGGGGAAGTTAGAGCTTGATCCCAGAGGAAAGACTAAGTGACAAGAGGGCATAAAAGAACCTTTGAGAAGCCAGGACTGTGGTTGTGTGATGTCAGGTAGACCTCGTGTGTAAGAGTTTGACAGTCCCGGGAAGACAGACACCACCTGTTTCTCTGAGTTCTCTTCTTCTTGTCTCTCTGTTTCACCTCCTTTCACTTTCCCAGTTACATTCAAGGCCACCTTTGGAAGTTTCCTGTCAAAACCAAGGCAGCTGTAGGGGTTGGTATGCCTCCAGGCAAACTTTAAACAATTATCTTCACAATTCCTGTAGCTGTTTGAAGGCACCTGAGGTCGTGGGATTTAAAAAATTACAAAACGAATGATAACAACTAAAACCCAACTCAGGTAGCCAGGAGGGCTCAGATTCCAGCAGTCGTTGGCATTAATTGAAGGAAAGGAGGGTAGGCAAGCATCAAAACAAGCAGAAGCCACCATTAGCAGTCACCTGGCAAGAACACAGTGATTCTCAAACAGCCAAATAAAAGTAGGGACTTAGAACAGTGGTCACCAGTCTCTGTGCCAGGACCTCACACAGGGCATAAGATGCCTGCAGACCTGTTTGGGCATCAAGCATGGTGCGAGGATGATGGAGTGAACACCAAGTCCCTGTGTGTTTGTCCTCTGTATTTCTTTGTAGAAGCTCTTAGGATCAACACAGCATGAAGCGCCCTTACCGGTTCCTGTGGCTTTTGGTCTCTATGTTTTTTTCTTAATCAGCAGAGAAGCAATGCAGCCAAAACGACTGATGGAAAAAGGCATCCTCCTCAGATATGGATCTGAAAAGAATATGTTGTTTGCTGCTTACCCAAAATGCCATCATGGGGGCAAATGTGAAAGTGATGAGATTCATTGATGGGCAGGATGTTCCTTAGAAGCAGTCAGAGTGAAGGGTGGAGTGAGGGCCAGTGGCTGGGGCAATAAGGCCTTTTATCAGGAACTCTAACCCTGGGTAACTTCAACCAAACCACATTCAGAAGTGCCTTATACCTTCTGACCCACAGTCCTCATGAATACAAGCATCTGTCAATAACTAAAGCAGAATTTTATGAATGAAATGGAACTTCTCCTTACTATGTGTGACACATTCTGATATTTTACACTATTCTGTTTCTTCTTTTTAAAAACGCTCATCTGGTACTGTTAAATGGATTTCACAACCCATAGTTTGAAAACACTGATTTATAATAAGTTTCAGAATCTGGAATTTGTCTTTATTGTTCACTGCTGTTTCCCCAAATACCTAGAATAGTGCTTGACATTTATGACTCAACAAATGTTTTTTGAATGAATAAGTGAATGAAACTGGTGAGGACTAGTTCATACTTCATTTTGTCTTGCAGATGTGAACGTTGAGGCTGAGAGAAATGTGTGAAGTCCCCAAATCACAAAGTTTAGTGAGTCTAAGCCAGGACTAACTCTTGTCTCTTATTTCCAAGACTGTGGTTTTGTTTTTTGTTTTTTTAGACTAACACTTCAACCTCTCTGGTAATGAGTATTATACAGCAGGTTAATCAGTCAAGGCATAGCTTCTCTGTTGGTCAAGGGTTTCCTGTGGGGGCAGTTTGGTGATTCTTTATGTCCCACTTGGACTTGAGTATTCTGTTCCGTCTTTGGGGCAGACCGTCCACACCAGGGGCTCACAGCTTGTGTCTCTTGTTCCATTTCCTCTTACATTTGATGGACATGCACAAGGATAATTTCCTAAATGTTAATCATGTAGCACTTCTTTTCCTCTTAAGAATTTGCATAGAGACCTGGCAAAAATAAAAAAATGAAAAGTAAAACGAATTTTCTCATGTACAGGAAGATGCTGTGCTGGCTTATAGCATCTTTGGTTATTTTGAGTGACTTCAGGGAATACGAGTAATGAGAAAAATCTGACATTTTAGTTGAGACTTCCAAATGTGACAGCAGTAAAAAGACTGAAAAATCAAACTGCAATTCCTTAGTCATAGTTCTTCTTTTCATTCTGTTTTGCCCTTTTTGATTTCTACTTTGTGTCATTCTCCCTTCTTTTTAGGGAAGTGGTTACCACTTCTCAAAAGTTTATCATGATTGCAAAGGTCTTAAATAGCAAACGTACCTATGGTTTACAAAATAAAAATCAGAGCCGAATTGAAGAGATGCAGAACTTTCTTATTCCTAGAGAGGAAATTTAAGAATGGAAGAGACTTCCTCTCTGGGGAATCCCAAAGTTTCTCCATAGTTGACCTTTGCCACTTTTTCGTGCAGTGTTCCAGTTACTGGTTTTACACTTGACTTTTAGAGGGGGTGGAAGCAGAGCATTGGGGAAAGGAGATGTCTCTGAGGTAATTGTAGATTTTTTTCTCTCTTTTTTTTTTTTTAAAGATGAAAGCGATTTTTTTTTTTTTGGAGTTGGAGTCTTACTGTCACCAGGCTGGAGGGCATTGGCACAACTCTCGGCCACCGCAGCCTCAACCTGCTGGACTCTGATGATCCTTCCACCTCAGCCTTCCAAGTAGCCAGAACTACAGGTATTCACTACCATGCCCGGCTAATTTTTTGATTTATTGTAGAGACAAGGTCTCACCAAGTTGCCCGGGCTGGTCTTGAACCCGCGGGCTCAGACAATCCACTCACTTCAGCCTCCCACAGTGCTGGGATTACAGGCTGAGCCACCTAGCCCAGCCTTAAGATAAAAATGATTTAATGGTCAGTTTAGAAATATCTAGAAGGAGAAAGTAAAGCATTTGAAAATGCTAATGTGTTTTACCTTGGCATTCTTTTCATCCTTCTTTAGTCTTTCTGTGAAGAAGTGACCTTTTGTCTTGGGTGAGACACTGACCACCGCTCAGTGCCCTGCTTTCGGAGCTGAGTCCCGGGAGGGCTTTTCACCTGCTGTGACTCCCAACCCCTTCTTTTCCTTCTTGCCTTAGTGTACCTCCCTTCTCCCCTAGTCTGTTGCCTTTCTTCTTCAGTAACCCTGGCATTGCCCAGTCAGGCTTTTGAACTTCCTGGGTCATCCCCTAAGTAGAGTGGATCATGTGTCCTCAGATTTTTTTTGTTCCCTGCTGCCTCGACTGCAATTGCTCAACTCGTTTCCCCCACCTGAGGTTTTACTACTCTCACCATGGGCAAATATGGAAAAATTACAGCCTTACAAATCACATGTTATCATGGCCCGGACTCCTGCATCCCTTTCTTCTGAAGGTACTCAGTGTTAGACAGTAGGTCCCAGCTGTTCCTGTCATTGGAAATGCTTTCTTGCCCTGAGTCAGTGGTTTTCAACCTGGGCAATTTTGCCCCCCTGTGGCCATTTGGCTATGTCTGGAGACATGTTTTGGTAGTCACAACTGGTTGTGGGTGTGGGTCTGCAGCTGACATCTAGTGGGTAGAGGCCTGGAATGCTACACAGGACAGTGCCCAGGACGGCCCCCACCACTAAGAATTATCCAGCTCAGAAAGTGCATTCTGCTGTGGCTGAGAAGCCTTGTCTTAACTAGATGCTTTATCTTTCGGGTCTCCTGAGGAGAACCATCTTAGTGTGGGAACCTCTGAATGTTCCTCTCACTTCTCCTGGGATTTTATTGCATCCAGAAACAACAAGGCACAGAGAGTGAGAGCCCTGAGCATAGACTTATAAGGGGAAAAAATATCTTGCAATCTTTTAAAATATTACCACTAAAGGTACTTAGTTGCCAGGCACAGTAGCTCATGCCTGTAACGCTAGCACTTTGGGAGACTGAGGCAGGAGGATTACTTGGGCCCAGGAGTTTGAGAGTAGCCTGGGCAACATAGATTTTTTATTTTTTTGAGTTGGAGTCTCACTCTGTCACCCATACTGGAGTGCAGTGGCCGCTGCCGGCCACTGCAGCCTTGACCTGCTGGACTCCGGCGATCCTTCCGCCTCAGCCTTCCAAGTAGCTGGAATTACAGGCGCACGCTACCACGCCCGGCTAATTTTTGATTTATTGTAAAGATGAGGTCTTGCCAAGTTGCCTGGGCGGGTCTCGAACCTGCAGGCTCAGGCAGTCCGCTCACCTTAGCCTCCCAAAGCACTGGGGTTACAGGCTTTTTTTGAATCAATATCTCTGTCACCTAGGCTGAAGTGCATTGGCACAATCTCAGCCACTGCAGCCTCAATCTGCTGGTCTGGGGCTATCCTTCCTCCTTAGCCTTCCAAGTAGCTAGGTGCCACCACACCTGGCTAATTTTTTGATTTATTATAGAGATGAGGTCTCGCCATGTTGCCCAGACTGGTCTCAAACTCCTGAGTTCAGATAATCCTCTCACCCCAGCTTCTCAAATTGCTGGGATTACAGGCATGAGCCACCATGCCCGGCCTGCAAGATCTTGTCTCTACCAAAAATAAAAATAAAAAAGTAAAAAAATAAGTCAGGTAGGATGGTATGTACCTGTAGTCCCAGCTACAAGGGAGGCTGAGGTGGAAGGATCACCTGAACCCAGGAGGTTGAGGCTGTGGTGAGCTGTGATTGTGCCACTGCACTCCAGCCTTGGTAACAGAGTGAGACCCTGAATCCCCTGCAAAAAAAAGAAAATGAAAAAAAAAAACAACAACTTTGAACTATGTGTTTAACTAAATTTCTTTTTATGTCTCTAGTATACATATCTTCTCTTGTTTGTGCTTAAACAAAACAATCCTGGAGACTGAAGTTTCTTGTTCTAGTCTTCAAGCCATTGTTGTCTCTCTGAACACTGAGTAAGAAAGGTGTGTGCAGTTTTATTTTCCAGAGAAGCTTCTAGGGTTCAGTTGTACGCTAATTCTTGGATAGACAGTGTTGATCTTCAGACAGATATCTTATACTCCTTTTCTGGCATCTTCTTCCCTCCTAGCTGAATTTTCTTGGGGGCAGCTGACTTTCTAGTCTTTCTCTGTGATGCCATTTGTGCCCCACACTTTCTCTGTAATGCGAAGGTAGGTGGCCTCTCCAAAAAGTCTTTGGACAGATTGCATATGAGATAGAAGTTGTATTTCTTTAGAAAAGTGACTTTGTGTCTATTTAAAATAGAAAAAAAAGCCAGGTGTGGTGGCTCATGCCTATAATTCCAGCACTTTAGGAATCTGAAGTGGGAGGATCACTTGAGCCCAGGAGTTTGAAACCAGCCTGGGCAACATAGTAAAATCCTGTCTCTACAAAAACCAAAAAAGCAAGTTGCCCTGGAGGAGGTACAGTAGGAATTTCAGGTGGGTGAGGGCAGTGACAGGAGCTAGAGCGAGTGAGGTGGAGGTGGTCAAGAGCAAGGAGCTTTAGGAGTTGTGAAGCCAGTGAAGGACTTGAGGGAGTGTCGTGGTCAGGTATAAACTCTAGAAAGCTCCCTGTGGTGGCAGCCCGGTGAGTGGATTAGGGAGGACAGAGGCCTTCCAGGGGCTTAAGGGCAAGAACTTAAGAGGAACTAGTGAGAGCCTGCGCTGGGGGGCAGTGGTGGGACTGGAGGTGAGGAGTGAAACAGACGTCAGGAGAGAGAAATGGAGCCGCATCTCAGAAAGGTAGGAAGAGAGAGACCAGGAGGAGTAAAGGAGTGGAGATTTCAGCCGGGCTCGGTGGCTCAGCCTATGATCCCGCGCCTTTGGGAGGCTGAGGTGAGTGGATTGCCTGAGTCTGCGGGTTTGAGACCTGCCTGGGCACGAGACCTTATCTCTACAATAAATCAAAAAATCAGCCGGGCATGGTAGCGCACGCCTGTAGTTCCAGCTACTTGGAAGGCTGAGGCGGAAGGATCGCCGGAGCCCAGCAGGTTGAGGCTGCGGTGTCCGGGAGCGGCCACTGCACTCCAGTCTGGGCGACAGGGTGAGACTCCAGCTCAAACAAACAAAAAAAAAGGAGTGGAGATTTCTGACTGAAGCTCAGAGTCCGAGGCCTCGGAGTTGCCAAGTGAGGTAATGACCAGGACTGTCCTCAGCTGAGGGGATATGGGGCGTCAAGTGCTGGGCTATGGGAGCTTGAGAGTGATGGGGAGTGAGACCTGAGATCTGAGCCTCCAAGGGGGAGGAGAAGAAGAGGAAGAGTCAGGCTGCGTGGCAGAGCATGGCAAGTGGGGAGCGTTGAATCCTGTGCACCCGCTTTTTGCAGGGGAGAGGTTTGGAGCTTTTGAAAGCGTGAAGATGGTCACAGGAGGTCACCCAGCTGGCAGGTGGCGGGATCAGCCCGTAGACCCTTTTTCATCTGGATTTGTTTCCTAGGTCTGCATAACCAAACTGAATGGCTTAAAACCACAGACATGTCTTTCCTGTCAGATCTGGAGGCTGGATGTCCGAAATCAAGGTGTAGGCGGGGCCACGCTCCCTTTGAAACCTGTAGGGAGATCCTTCCTCGTTTTTTCTTCTCGCTCTTGGGGGTTGCTTGCTATCCTCTGCCTTCCTTGCCTTGTAGCCACGTCACTCCAGTCTCTGACTCTGTCATCACAGGTGTTCTCCCTGTGGCTCTGTGTGCTGTGTGTATGTGACCTCCTCTCTGGGTCTCTGTGTTCACATTTCCTTCTTAGAATGGCACAAGCCATTGGGTTAGAGCCCACCCTCATCTGGTATAACTTCATGTTAACGTGATCACATCTGCAAAGACCCTGTTTGCAAGTAAAGACATAGTCACGTACCAGGGCTTAGGAGGTTAGGAAGTTAGAAAATTGAACAGATCTGTTAAAGCAATACAATTTAACCTGCAGCCCCATCTAATTTTGAAGCTCATGCTTTGTCTTTTTCTACTCTTTTAAAAATCTGTCTCTGGTTTCCTCATCTTTATACAATGAAGCATCCGAATTAAGTGATCCAGAAGGCTTTCAGATCCAAAATTGTATGAAGATAGCTAAAAAGGCTTTAATTGATAGTCATGGAAAGTCTTGAAGCAATTGGTCTTAATTGGAATGAAAGTCAAAGATGAAGAAATGAAGAGAACCCTTTAGGTGGGTGGTCCGAAAGGGGCGAGTGGTGGGGCTGTACCCACAGCCCCTGAGCAGAGGAACAGAGAGGTAGATACTCACCACGTTATTATTCATGCTTTAAATGTAGGCTCTACTTTTTTTTTTTTTTTAAAAGGCTTCTGTTTCTTTTCCTGGTTGAAGTCTGCGGAAGTGTGTGGCAAACAGGTGGTTATGCACGGGAAAGTAAAGAGGAAGTTACTTTGATGAAATCTTTAACCAGTAAATCAGTTCAAATATGACATATATTAACTTTGACTCTGTTCTCAACACTGTGGGTTCTGAGGTGGAGAGATAGGGCAGTGACAGCAGGACTTGATAGTCTAGGACTAGAGACTGTTCAAGACAGCTCTTCCCTGCTCTTTGTCAGCTGGCCAGGGTCTTTCCCTTCTCCGACCACACTCACTCACATTTTCACTTAATCTTCCTCAGGTTACTCACAGAGTCCCTGAAGTCATCAAATCTAAGACACCACAGATTGTAAGATGCACTATTATTTGAGTTTCATTAAGGGAGGAAACATACTGCTAGTTAAACTAAAACAAGCTTTCTTGTCGCTTATAATTTAACTCCTGTGTACTTTTTTTTTTTTTTTTTTTGAGAGATAGGGTCTCATTTTGTTACCAAGGCTGGAGTGCAGTGGCACAATCATAGCTCACACAGCCCTGAACTCCCTGGCTCAAGGGATCCTTCCATCTCAGCTTCCCAAACTGCTGGGATTACAGATGTGAGCCACCACTCCTAGCCATGCGCATATATGTATTTTTTAAATAAAAAAGTAAACATTTTCCTAAAACATCTTCATCCCCATTATCTAACTTACTTAGATTGCTTTTCAACTATGAGTAGTCTGTCTGTTCTATTTATTTTTTATACTCACATAAAATGTCTGTGTTGCAGCCTTTCTTAAAAGAGAACTCTGCAATTGGATCTGGAATTTTTTAAGCCACTGGCACCCCTTTTGCAAAAAAAACAGAGAGAGAGATGGAGTCTGACTGTTGCCCAGGCCAACCTTGGCTTTAGCAGTTTTTCTGCCTTAGCCTGTAAAGTAGCTGGGGCTACAGGTTGCACGCCACTGTGCCTGGCCCCATTTAAATTTTGAAGTGTGTTTGTGGGTGATAACCATGTCACAGTGACTGCTTGGCTGATTAATTGTACAAGGCATCATGAAGAGGTAAAATGTAAAAATGTATCTTCAGATTGATGGAGTACATCTCTGCTTTGTCTTCTCCATTCACATCCCACCTCCACCCCCCAAGTCACTGAGCAGCCAGTGATCACCCTGTTAGCGGTCTCCAAGCTCTTCCTGGTTCGGGCCACCACCCTCCACACTGATGCTGGAATAAAAGACAAATCTTGGCTTGTTACTCCTTCAGCTAAAACTTTTCAGGGGGTCCCATGGATGGAACTGAATACAGGCTGATAGTCTGTTGGCACAAGCAGGTGAAGAAGAATTAAAGCAGTGGCTAAAATGTTAATAACTGGAAGGAACAAATGCTCACTAATTTTCAGTCATCTGGGTTTGATAAGGCAATCTCTGACTTTAAACCAGGGAGTCCCCACAAGTTCTCAGACCCTCAGGGAAGTAGAAAGTCCTGTGGAGAAAGACTCAGCTCTGTGTCCTTGGTATTTCATTGGTATTTCTGTAAGAAAAGGTATATATGAAGGAGCAAGAGACTAGAGGCAGAAAGACCTGAGTTTTAATCTCGCCTCTTTGTCTCTGGACACATTATGTAACCTTAACCTCAGAAGGCCTCAGTTTCCTAATGGGAATAAACACTACTCATCAGGTATTGGTTGTAAGGTGTTGTGATTTTTATGTGATAACGTGTAAATCCCTTCTCACAGTGCCCAGTGTATATGACGTCAGTAAATATTAATCATATTTTCTTTCCTTTCTTTATCTTTTAAAAATAGCTTTCTGGGCACCGTGGCTCACGCCTATAATCCCAGTACTTTGGGAAGCCGAGGCGGGCAGATTGCTTGAGCCCAGGAGTTCAAGACAAGCCTGGGCAACCTAGTAATACCTAGCCTCTACAAAAAAAATAAATTAGCCATGTGTGGCTGTGTGTACCTGTAGTCCCAGCTACTCGGGAGGCTGAGGTGGGAGGATCACATGAGCCCAGGCAGTCAAGGCTGCTGTGAGCCATAATTGTCATGATCAAGCCACTGCACTCCAGATAGTGCAGTAGGCGATAGAGGTAGACCCCCCAACTCAAAAAAAAAAAAGCTTTCCATCAGATTCTGAGGAGAAACACTAAATTAATGAACAAATATGAATTTTTGGATTATTTATAGTTTTATGTAATCTATACATTAAGATATGCCCATTTCCCAACTTTCATGTTGTGAATGAGTAATCAATAACCTTTTCTCCCAAAAGCCAGATTCTATTTTCATTTAAATACATCATTTTAAATACATCTGATTCTGAACATGTAGGAAATAGCAAAATTTCAGTTCCCAAATTTTCCTGAGTTGTAGATGGTGAAATGATGAAGACTACTTTTGATCTCATCTGCCAGATTCTTTTACTTTTTGTTGTTGTTGTTGTTGGAGTCTCACTCTGTTGCCCAGGCTGGGGTGCAGTTGACCTGCTGGGCTCCAGCGATCCCTCCACCTCAGCCTTCCAAGTAGCTGAAACTACAGGTGCACACTACCAGACCCGGCTAATTTTTTTGATTTATCGTAGAGACAAGGTCTCGCCAAGTTACCTGGGCAGGTCACAAACCTGCTGGGTCAGTCAGTCTAGTCACCTCGCCTTCCAAAGTGCTGGGATTACAGGCTGAGCCACTGAGCCTGGCTGATTCTTTTACTTTTTACAGTCTTATTTGTTATTGCTTCTAGATACCTTCCAAATCTGACCTTCAGCCTCCTCCTACTTCTGTCTTTCAGATCAGTGATTTGAAGTATCTGCTTTCATATGATACTGTTTGGGCTCAAAATCCCAACTCCACCAATATGTAGGTGTGTTAATTAGGATGAACTGCTTAACAAACTGTAAGCTTCAGTGTTCTCAGCTGTAAATAGTGACCATGGTCTTTACATTACAGAAGTTCACACATAAATATTTAGACCACTTAGCTCAGATTTGGATATAAATAGAATACACTCTGTAATGGTGGCTGTGGGTAGTAATTTTCCCAAGTCATGACTGTCATGTTTTCCTGGTGATTTTGGTATCTACCATTCTGTTGTTCCTTAGTGTCCTTTATTTTCTAAAATGTTTTTCCTGTTGATCTTAAAACAGTGCCTTTAAAATTTTAAGGTTGGTGATTTGCTGCCATCTACAGGCTAACATGGAAGAAGCCGGACAAGTAATTACTGATTTAGACGCTGAATATAAAATCTCAGGTCATCTTGGCGGACCTGACGCAAACCTTGGACAACCCCTTAGTCGCCTTTTCTGAGAGGTTTATTTTCTTTGGTAGCCTAACTGAATGCTTGAATACTATCAGAATCCCCTAAGATTCTTTTGGGAATTGGGCAGTACACATGAAGTATTATTAGCAATCAGATATTATATTCCCCCTTTGTTTAAGTAGATTTGCAAAAGTGTTTATTAGCAAGCATGAATGAGTCTTTGCTACGTAAGTCATGGTTTGGTTCGTGAATCTTGTTATGTTTTGTTTTGGGGTCTTTTCTAGTTGGAGAACTTGGGAATTCTGAGCAAAATAGTAAAAATAAAGAATGTTGATGGGTACATCTTTCTAGTTCTTACCATGTTACCTTATGTGATGGTCACTTGCAAGACATTTTCTTTTTTTTTTTTTTTCTTTATGAGTCAGAGTCTCACTCTGTCGCCCAGGCTGGAGTGCAGTGGCATGCTCGATGTTTTCTTTTTATGAGATAACATATACATTTCCCCTCACAGTGGCTCATGTATTCAGTGTTAATACATATGAATCAAATTTTCTCCCCCTTCTTTGTCTTTTGCCATGTACTTGTCTCCCATCCTCAATCTCATATTCCTTTTGTACATAATCTGACAGGGAGGGTAAATCACACATCACGTGGTTTCTGATGGCGTGTAGACAGCACCTTGTTCACAGGACGATTTGGCAGGAGTTGGAGTAAGATATGCCAGTGCCGTTAGCAAGAACTGGGTTCAGTAAGGCCTATGCGCCCACTCGGGTTGAACTTCACTTTGAAAATAGTAAGAAACCACGGAAGAACTTAAAGCCTAAGAGACATGATCAGATTTCTATTACATAGAAATATTACTTGGGCAGTTTGTTCGAAGATATTTTGGAAGAAGACCTACAGAAGCAATTATTCATTGAGCTTTTCTACCTATGAACTGTACCCATCAGGTCTTGTGTATGTGTTCAAGAGCTTAATTATATCTGTTTGCCAGTCCAATTTATTTTTGTTGTTGTTGTTTTTGAGTCAGAGTTTTACTCGGTTGCCCAGGCTGGAACAATAGCATGATCATGGCTCACGGCAGCCTCTACCTTCTGGGCTCAGGTGATCCTTCTGCCTCAGCCTCCTGAGGAACTTGGACAACAGGCATGCTGGCTGATTTTTAAAAAAATTTTTTGTAGTGATGAGGTCTCGCTATGTTGTCCAGGCTGGTTTCAAACTCCTAGACTCAAACAGTCCTCCTGCCTCAGCCTTCCAAAGTACTGGGATTACAGGCATGAGCCACTGTACCTAGCCCGATCTGTGGTTTTATTTGCATTACCTTTATGCTTTGCACAGTTTTGTAAACACCCTTCAGCTTGGCACCATTTTGGTACTGTCATGCTGGTGACTATTGTTGTTATAATTATTAACTACTATTCAACAATGAGTCTATAATAGACCCTGTGCCCTGTGCCTTTGTACCATGTACACACACATTACCTCCTTGGCTCATATAGTTCTTGCATGTTTGCCATGATGCTGACTGCTTGTTCAACAGCGTGGTGTTCTCCCTTCCTTTTCTTCTCTGCACCTTGCTTTGGGTGTGTTGCCATGGTGCTGCTGTGGTTGAACCGACACTTCTCAGAAGTGATCCTGGGGGGGTAGTGGGAACAACTGCAGTAGCTGTGACACTCACTGTCAGGAAGAGGCAAAGAGTGGGCCAAGGAGAAGACCTTCCCTGGGCCTCTGAGGAGACTCTGAAATCTCTGTGACATGGGAATGGGTGGACAGAGCTTGGTAAGGCACAGGAGGCCTGTAAGTACTCGCCTTAAGTACTCACCTCACATGCAGAATTTAAAGGTGACACTGCACTCCAGCCTGGTTGACAGAGTGAGACCCCATCTCTAGAAAATAAGAATAAAAAAGAGGCCGGGCAGAGTGGCTCATGCTTGTAATCCCAACACTTTGGAAGGCTGAGGGAGGATTGCTTGAGCCTATGAGTTAGAGACCAGCCTGGGCAACACAGTGAGTCCTCATCTTTACAAAAAATGAAAAAATTAGCCAGGCACAGTGGCATGCGTCTGTAGTCCCAGCTATTCCAGGGACTGAGGTGGAAGGATTGCCTGAGCCCAGGAGGTTGAGACTGCAGTGAGCTGTGATCATGCCACTACATTCCAGCCTGGGGAACAGAGTGAGAACTCAACTGAAAAAAGTAAATAAAATAATAAAATTGAAAGTGGTGCCAGAAAGCTCAGTCATCAAGTAATACAGTATTTTTTTAATACAGTATTTTTAAAAGAGGTCTGGATAATACATACTTTTATTTTTTGAGTCGAGGTCTCACCCAGGCTGGAGTGCAATGGCACAATCATGGCTCACTGCAGCCTCAACCTCCTGGGCTCAGGCAGTCTTCTCATCTTGGCCTCCTGAGTAGCTGGTGCTACAGGTACGCACCACCATGCCTGACTGATTTTTAATTTTTTTTGTGGAGACAAGGCTTTGCTGTGTTGCTCTGGGTAGTCTCGAACTCCTGGGCTCAAGTGATCCTCCCACGTGGCCTCCCAAAATGCTGGAATTACATGTGTGAGCCACCATGCCTGGCTGTATAAATATTTTTAAAAGCTGCAACAAGGTGTTCCCTAACTACACTAACTGATGGAGAGACGTGGAATAAGTCTTCTTTAGGGCATCTCGTTCTTTTAGTGGTCGCTCCTTCATTCATTGTTGGATTTGATCACCCTAAGAAACTGAAGATTTGCACAAATTCTCCCCCTAGATTAGTGGCAAGGGCCCAAAATCTTCTCTCTCAGTTCTACTGATTTACCAGCGCAGCATTGTAAAGCCCTGGCAAGATCCCAATCAGGCCTCCAACTCTTCTGATCTGTAGTGACTATTGTGACCGAGACTGTGAACAGAAGCTGAGACTATGCTCTGTTTTCTCAGTTCGTATTTCTGCAGAGTCTAAGTTGGTGGTTTCTGGCAGTTAGTCCAGACTTTTCTTTTGTCCTTTCCTGGGAGAGCCAGGTCCTTCGAAGGTCCAGAAAGATGATGTGTGGATCTAACCTAACTGACTTTCTTCTGGCTGGGATGGCGGAGGAGCCCACAGGAGGATTTTCCTTTGCCTTCACACTTGACAGACTTTTTTTTTTTTAAATCCCCAACCAGGTCTGCTGCGAACAGACCCAGTCCCTGAGGAAGGAGAAGATGTCGCTGCCACGATCAGTGCCACAGAGACCCTGTCAGAAGAGGAGCGGGAGGAGCTACGAAAAGAACTTGCAAAGGTGAAGAAGCATTCCTGTTAGAACGTGAAGTGCACCGTCATCTGTGTTTCTTTCTTTCTTTTTTTTTTTATGGTGTCAGTTTTTAAATAGCTTTATTTAAGACATTGCATTTTCCACTTAATAATACAGTGCCTATAAAGTGCAATGCTGTTTCCTTCCCCTGTGTGAATGTTCCATATTCAAGTATTGAGAATGCCCAGTAATTTATTGTAGCAGCTCAACTTTAAAACTGCCACCGAATTTGCTACTCATTTGGGCCCCTCAGTGTTTTGTATTAACTGTGTAGAACAGTGCTACCCCTATACTTGGGCTGCCTTAATCAACCTCTTGAATGGGGGGCCCTGAGGAAGCACCACCAGAGGGAGGAGCTCCACCACCGGGGAGTCCCCCAGGCGTTCCTCCTGGCAGGCCTCCTGCACTCTGGTACACCTTGGTAATGATGGGGTTGCAGACTTTCTCCAGCTCTTCCTGATGGTGTTGATGTTCTTTCATCCCTGCATTCTCATTCTTATCAAGCCAGCTGATGATTTCATCACACTTGTCAAGAATCTTCTGTTTGTCCTCATCTTTCATCTGCCTTGACGCTTTCCATCTTTAACAGTTACTTTCATGCTGAATGCATAGGATTCAAGTGAGTTTGTGGATGACACCTTGTCCCTCTGCTTCTCATCTTCAGCTTTGTACTTCTCAGGTCCCTGGACCATACGTTCCATGTCTTCCTTACTCAAGCGACCCTCGTTATTAGTGATAGTAATCTGATTCTCTTTTCCTGAACTCTTATCCACAATAGACACATCGAGGATGCCATTGGCATCCATTCAAAAGTGACTTCAATTTGAGGAACACCACAGGGTGCAGGAGGTATGCCTGTGAATTCAAACTTGCCAAGCAGGCTGTTATCCTTGGTCATGGCACGCTCACCTTCGTGAACCTGAATGAGCATACCAGGCTGCTTCTCAGAATAGGTAGTGATGGTCTGTGTCTGCTTGGTAGGAATGGTAGTGTTGCGCTTAATCAGGATAGACATGACTCTACCAGCATTTTCAATACCAAGGGAAAGAGGAGTTACATCTAGTAGCAGCAAGTCTTGCACATTTTCAAATTTGTCTCCAGATAGGATGACTGCCTAGACAGCTGCACAATAAGCAACAGCTTCATCAGGATTGATGCTCTTATTCAGTTATTTTCCATTGAAGAAGACTTGTAGAAGCTTCTGAATCTTGGGAATATGAGTAGATCCACCAACCAGGAAGTATAATAGATCTGTGACTTGTCTAGTTTGGCATCTTGGGGAGCTTTCTCTACGGGGTCCAGGGTGCCACAGAACAGGTTCAGCATTCGGTTCTTTAAATCGGGCATGGGCAGTGGAGATATAAAAATCGACTCCCTCAGAGAGAAAATCAATCTCAATATTGACCTGAGTGCTGGAAGAGAAACTATGCTTAGTGTGTTCATGAGCAGTACGGAGGCACTGGTCAGCTCTCTTGTTCTCCCTGATGTCTTTCTTATGCTTATGCCTGGACTTAGCAATCAAATGGTAGACCATTCGGTTGTCAAAGTCTTCTCCACCTAAGTGGATGTCTCTAGCTGTAGACTTGACTTCAGATTCCATCATCAATCGTGAGGATTGATATATGGAAAGCCACCTCCTAGATCAAAGACCAGCACATTTCTTTCAGCTTTCTGTCTAAACCACAAGCAATTGCAACAGCAGTTGGCTCTTGATAAGTCTAAGTACATCAAGGCCAGCAATATTTCCAGCATCTTTGGTAGCCTGATGCTGAGAGTCATTAAGGCAAGCTGGCACTGTGACTACAGGCATTGGTAACCATCTTCCCAAGGGAGGCTTCTGCAATTTCCCTCATCTGTGTCAGAACCATGGATGATACCTCCTCTGGATAGAAGCTTTTTGTCTCGCCCTTGTATTCTGCTTGGACCTTGGGCCTGCTTGCATCATTCACCACCATGGATGGCTGCTGCTTCAAATCAGACTAGACCAACAGCATCATCTAATCTGCATCCAGTCGGATGTTTGGCATTGAAAACCCTGTTGGTAGGGTTCATTGCAACTTGATTCTTTGTGGCATCACCTATCAATTGTTTGGTATCAGTCAAGGAGACGTAACTTGGAGTGGTTCGGTTTTCCTGATCACTGGCGATGATCTCTACTTTTCCATGCTGGAAAACACCCACGTAGGAGTAGGTGGTACCAAGATCGATACCAACTGCAGGCCCCTTAGACATAGTTGCTCACATGTAGGCCCGAGCCAGGTTGTGAAGAGCACGAATCCCAGGAGCTGCTGCCATGTTCAGTGAGCTCATTTGTGTTTCTTAAGCACAGGGTGGGATCTTCCAGTTAGTTCCCAGAAGAGAGCACTTGTTCAGGAGGACGTACGTAGGGGAGAGGAGATAGAAGAGGGTGATAGCAGTCTGTTTTACGTGAAAAATAGGTATGTGGGTGAATGGGTCTGAGAAGTAGGAAACGAACAAGAGGAATACTAGTGAATGTCTTCTAAGGCAGAGGGCCAACTATGGCCCAGCCTGTGGCCTGTTAGGAACCAGGCCACACAGTAGGAGGTGAGCAGCAGGTGAGCGAGCGAAGCTCATCTATATTTGCAGCTTTTGCCTATCGCTTGCATTACCCCAAGCTCCACTTCCTGTCAGATCACAGGAGCATTGGATTCTTATAGGAGCGTGAACCTTACTGTGAACTGCTCATGTGAGGGATCTAGGTTGCACGGTCCTTTTGAGGGTCTAATACCTGATGATCTAAGGTGGAACTCAGGTGGTTATGCTAGCACTAGGGAGCAACTGCAAATACAGATTAATGTTAACAGTGAGGTTTGACTGCATATCCTCCCACAACCCCGTCTGTGGAAAAAATGTCTTCCACAAAACCAGTCCCTGATGACAAAAAGGTTGGGGACCGCTGTTCTAAGGGACCTCACTGGTGGCTCATATGCTTGACTCTTCAGTTGCAGGAATGGCTTTGTTCTACTCTTGGCTGTGTTGTGGAGACAGGTGCTTTTGAAGCCAATCCTTCCTTCCTCCCTCCCTCCGTTTTGAGTTTTTTTTTTTTTGTATACAGTGATAAATATACCAGAGATTCTTTTCTTCATTAAAAATTTTTTTTAAAAGTAGAGAACAGGGTCTTGCTGTGCTGGCCAGGCTGGTCTCAAACTCCTAACCTCAAGTGATCTCCTCTTCTTGGCCTCCCAGATGAGCCACTGTGCCCAGCCATCATCAGAAATTCTTTTCTCTTCCCTCAATGCCTTCTTCCCTCCTTCCTTCCTTCTTTCGAGTCAGAGTCTCACTCTGTTGCCCAGGCTGGAGTGTAGTGGCACGATCACGGCTCATTGCAACCTTGACCTCCTGGACTCAGGTGCTCCTTCACCTCAGCCTCCCAAGTAACTGAGACTGCAGGTGCGTGCCACCATGCCCAGCTAATTTTTAAAATTTTATTTATTTTTTTAGAGATGATGTCTTGCTACTGTGTTGGCCAGACTGGTCTTGAACTCCTGGGCTCAGTTTATTCTCCTTCCTCGGTCTCCTAAGGTACTGGGATTACAGGTGTGAGCCAGCACACCCAGCCATCATCAGAGATTCTTAGTCATGCTTTCCTTTATGCTTTTAAGGCCACTCTTTTTTATATTTGTGAATTTATGTTTATGTTGAATTAAGGAAATGTAGCTATGATGTGCTGGACTAGGTATGTCAGCACAAACTAACAACAGAGCTGGGAATACACTGTGTTGTACATTTTTCAGAAAGATTGATAGTGGTCTTTCTTTCTAACTTTTATTAGGGGACGTGAATATCTCAGAAAAGTGTTGAGAGGTAGGAAACCTACCATTTATGTCTATTCTTGGAAATACCTAAAGATTTGGAGTTCAGAGTAAAGAGAAGAATTGGGAAGGTGAAAGTAGACATGGGGATTCCGCTGGTAAATTGAGACATGGAATCAGAAAACCTTGGCTGAAATTCAGTTCCTACATTATTTGTTTGAGGAGTTTTTTGTTTTGAGTTGGGGCTTCACTCTGTTGCCCAGGCTGGAGTGCAGTGGCACGATCACGAATCACCGCAGGCCTGATCTCCTGGGTTCAGACAATCTTTCCACCTCAGCTTTCCAAGCACCTGGACTACAGGTGTGCAACACCACACCTGGCTAATTTTTTTATTTGTTGTAGATACAAGATTTCACTGTGTTACCCGGGCTGGTCTTGAATTCCTGGGCTCAAGAAATTCTCCCACTTCAGCCTCCAAAGTGCTGGGATTTTAGATGTGAGCCACCGTGCCTGGCCTGTTGGATGAGTTTGGGCAAATAATTTAATTTACTTCATTTTGAACCTTATTTATTCCTCTTTTGTTGCTGTTTCCATCTCTTATTCCATGTGACTTCCAAGACTAGGCCCAATACTTGATATCCTTTTTGACAAGCACAGAGATGGCCTGTTTGTTCTGGTGAACTGACGGTCCATTTTGTGCCATCTACGAGCTACGTAGTAGGTTATTCTGTTTTGGGGGGCAGCTTCATTGCAATTGATTTAGCCTTCTTTCCATTGAACTAATTTTTGTCGTTTCTTGTCCTCTAAGGATTTAATTAGCAGTTGACTTCGCAATTCTGTATGTTGTTTGGAAAGGCTATGTCATCTTTGAAATCGCGGAAGTGCCGCACAGGTCACAGCTGAGACTATGGCTTTGCAGTAAGCCAGGAGAAGCATTTCTCTAGGGGTCTTATATAGTAATATTCTTAGAGACTCTGCTTTTCAACTTCCTGGGACAAAAAGCCTCCTCCATATGGTGTCTGCTTTTCTCTGTGAATCTGCCATCTCCTGTTTTCCTGGCAGAGCCTTTTGTTCTACTCTGTCAGCCTTTTTCTTTTCTTTTTTTTTTTTTTTTGAGTTGGAGTCTCACTCTGTTGCCCAGTCTGGAGTGCAGTGGCCACTCCCGGTCACCGTAGCCTTGACCTGCTGGGGCTCCAGCGATCCTTCCGCCTTAGCCTTCCAAGTAGCTGGAACTATAGGCGCGCGCTATCAAGCCCGGCTAATTTTTTGATTTATTGTAGAAATGAGGTCTCACCAAGTTGCCCAGGCGAGTCTCGAACCCGCAGGCTCAGGCAATTCACTCACCTCAGCTTCCCAAGGGGTGGGATTACAGGCTGAGCCACCGAGCCCAGCTTTCTTTCCTTCATAGCTTTTGCTCACGGTGTTTGGCTTCTTCAAGTGTAGGTTATCTTTCCATAACCTCTTGTCCTCTCACTCTACCCTATGTATATCTCCAGATCTTTCCAGCTTTTACTCCCAGTGTCATCTCAGTTCTCAAAACAGAGTCCTGAATGAGAGGGACTGCTTTGCCGAACACCTCTTTTCACACCAGGCTCATCACTAGTTCTTGGCCACTCGATGGGTGGCTGTTTTGGGGTCAGAGGCTCCCCTCGAACCACGAAGCTGAGTGTGGACAGTTAGTATCAGGGAGTTCCCATGAAACTTTCGTGGGACTCTCTGGGGGGAAACAGTTTGATTTATTATGGCTGTGACTTTGGCAGACACCAGGATGGACATATCCAATACAAACTTACATGAAATATGCAAGAAGTCTGAATTTGGGTTTGCTTTGGTTGTGTATGTTTTGATGGGGGATGGAAATTATTTTAACAAATGCAAGTTTTTGTGGGCATTCATACAGAAGTGTCTAGCTGGAAAGGCAGACCCAGGGGTTAGGAGAGTGGATGTTAGAGTAATCTGAGTGTTATCTGCATAAGGATTTGGAGTCCTAATTCTGCGAGAAAGCTGAATAGGAAGTACAGATCGAGGGGAGAAGGCCAAGGGCAGTTCAGGATGGTAATATAAAGAGCTACCATGGAAGAGAAGAGAGAAGCTCTGTGGGAGAGATCAGCAAGTAACCAGGTTCTTTCATAGTATTGTTGATTTGAAAGAGAAAGAGAAATGAATCCAGACATTTTAAAAAACGATGTTGAAGTTTTGCATATAGTTTTGCACTAATAATCTTAACTTGCTCAATGACTCTAGTTGTATTCCTGCCCCAACTCCCTTTCTCATAGGTAGAAGAAGAAATCCAGACTCTGTCTCAAGTGCTAGCAGCAAAAGAGAAGCATCTAGCAGAGATCAAGCGGAAACTTGGAATCAATTCACTACAAGAACTCAAACAGAACATTGCCAAGGGGTGGCAAGATGTGACAGCAACATCTGCGTATGTTCCCTTGATCATACAATTTCCTAGATAATGTAAAGGACACTTTTTTGCTCCTTTTGTCTGGGGAGGGGAAGAGAAGGATGACGAGGATACTTTTGCAGCTTTTTTTTTTCTTTTTTTTTTTTTTTTGAGTTGGAGTCTCACTGCTGCCCGGGCTGGAATGCAGTGACACTCTTTCAGTTACTGCAGCCTCGATCTCCTGGGCTCAGAGAATCCTTTCACCTCAGGCTTCGAGTAGCTGGGACTACAGGCACATGCCACCATGCTCAGCTAATTTTCCTATTTATTGTAGTGACAAGGTCTCACCATGTTACCCAGGCTGGCCTCGAACCCCTGGGCTCAGGTAATCCTCTCCCCTCGGCTTCCCAAAGTGCTGGGATTAGAGGCATGAGCCTCCACACCTATCCCTCTGCAGCTTTTGTTTGGACTACAAAGGGCACATTCTTTCCAATTCTCAAGAATACCTGCCTCTTTCCTAACTTTTGTTTTCCAGACCATTTTCTTAGAGACTAGAAAGAAAACCAGTCTCATCTGTGAGTTGAAGAAATAAAACTAAAGTTCCATGCATGGTATATATTGACTTGCCACAAATATGTATATTGTGTCATTCAGTCCTCAGGATAACCCAGTAGAGTGAGTGGTGAGATAACCCCAGATAAAGAAATAGACTCAGATAAATTTTAAGGTCACAGACCTCCCAAAATGTAGAGTTGAGATTTGAATTCAGTGCTGGAGCCAGTCTTTTTTATGGAACCCTGCTCCATATGTATCCTAAGGTTGAGGTCACAGTCTCTGGTATGTGCTTGTGGCAGAAGTCAATCCCTTAAGCTTTCTGTCTTTTTGGTCACACACATTATGATAGAGCATTATTGTTGTGCAGTTTTGTGCTTCCAGTTCCCAGCAGCAGATTCTACACTGCTCTGTCTTCTCTGTTCAGTGCCATCTGCTGAGCTGGTGAGCCTGGGAGTTGTTTTGCAATCTAACTACCTGCAGTGAGGCCAGTTGCATTTGACATGGCAGTGCTTGGGTGCCCACTTTTTTGGTCTATTGTCTGTCCCTATAAGTTAACAGTGGGAAAACTATGCTTTGATTGTATTATTATAAATCATATTTGTCCTTGATATTTCATCTTGACAGGGTAATGTGGGGATCTTAACCTTTTTGGTAGGTACCATATTCGTTTCTATATTTTGTTGTCACTGTTTTTTGGTTTTATTTAATCGTTTATTTTTGAGCCGGGTCTCACTGTCGCCCAGGCTGGAGTGCAGTGGTGTGATCACAACTCACCACAGCCTCGATTTCCTGGACTTAGGTGGTCTTTCTGCCTCAGCTTCCTGAGTAGCTGGGTCTACAGGTGTGTGCCATCATGCTTGGTAATCATTATATTAAAAAAACATTTTTTTGTAGAGAAGAGGTCTTGCTATGTTGCTCAGGCTGGTCTCAAACTCCTGGGCTCAAGAAATCCTCTCTTCTTGGTCTCTAAAGTGCTAGGATTATAGGCAGGAGCTACTGTGCCTGGCCTATTGTTTTTGTTTTTCTTTCCTCTCATCCCTGAGTAGCCAGGAAGGTGGTAAATTATACCTCTGTCTTATAGCAAATATCACACTAGAATCATCTTGAGTATTGCATCTTTTGCATACTTTGTTGAGAGTCCAGCAAGGCCTTATTTGGTAACTCTATAGACATGCAAAATTAAAAATATTCCTTATGTCCATAGAATGTATTTTAATAATAAAATACATGAGCCCTACCTGTCCCAATACTTGCTTCTGGCTCCTTTCTAGGAGATCAAGTTGTCAAAGGCATCTGAGGAATTTGATTTCATTTTTGTTTTGTTTGGCTTATGTGAAAAAGGAAGGAAACAGCGTATAATTGTTTTTCAGACTCCACTCATTTTTATCTTTGTGCTATTTTTAGCCCTAACCCTGATTTCTTTGGTCCTGCATTTTTCGGCCTCTGTCTTTCTGGCTGGACTAGGCCTCTGCAGAAGATTGTGCCAGAAATGATGGTTGAATATAAGATGAGGTTATGATGCTGCCCTGGTGGTTATGAATAATTTTTTTTATTCTGTCGAAATTTTATTAAAGTATTCAGATAGACAATGAAGATAAGGTACTGATTCGAATTCCATGAAAGTATTCACTATATTCAGTAAGAATATTTATTCACAAATGTAGTAATTACACTAGCATTCTGAATCCTGTCTCTTTTAGTTATTGTAGAAGATGAGTTTCTATCAGATTTCAGAGGTTGAAATTTTCTATAAACTACATATTTTGAATCATACTTGATGCTGCTATTTGAGATGATGAGACATGGTCTCCAGTCTTCCCAGTGTTGTGCCATATATTGAATTTGAGAAGGAGTAGACAGAACTAGAGTTCTTCTCTGTTTACTCTCCGTTGTTCCAATTCCCATAAACTGGATTGGCAAATGTGCAGTTACCATTTCCCTCAGTTTTCTGACCTGGGCTGGAATTGGCCAGACTCTTTTCTGCACCATCACAGTTCACTACAGCCTCTGAACACAGTCAGTTATGAAGAATTTTAGTCCTTAATTTGTTTTTGTTTTTGTTTTGAGTTGCCCAGGCTGGAGTGCAGTGGCATGACCTTGGCTTATTGCAGCCTTGACCTCTTGGGCTCTGGCGGTTTTTGTGCCTCAGTCTCCTGAGTAGCTGGGACTACAGGTACATGCCACCACACCTGGCTAATATTTTTGCAGAGACAAGGTTTTGCTATGTTGCCTGGGCTGGTCTCAATCTTTTGGGCTCAAGTAATCCTCTCACCTTGGTCTACCAAAGTGCCTGGGAATCCTAGCCATTTTTTTTTCCCCCTTGAGAGTTCTCCAACAGGTGGTGACCACTGCTCTTGAAATAATTGATACTAGAAAATGTTAGCTGACTTTTCTTTGCTCTGTTTGTTTATAATTTAATATAGATACAAGAAGACATCTGAAACTCTGTCTCAGGCTGGGCAGAAGGCTTCAGCTGCTTTTTCATCTGTTGGCTCAGTTATCACCAAAAAGCTGGAAGACGTAAAGTATGTTTTCATTTTTCCTTGCTCATTAAGTAGCTGAGGCAAATTAAAATGTTATTGTGGTTGCATTTGTTTCCTGACTTTGCCTCTGGTTGATGCTGGATTTTCCTGTTGGAGTGAGGGAAGGCAGTCCTTCCCACCAGGCCCAGAGGTGCTTGCCTCTGTTCTGTTAGGCATAGCACTCTCGCTTCAAAATGATCCTTTTACGAATCCATTCAAGGTTGCTGAAAAATTCTGGTTGTGAACTTCTGTGTCTTTTTAGTCCTTCATGACCATGCAGGGCAAGTATGTCTCTGCAGTTGCGAAGTTGTGATTGTGGGCAGAGCCTGGCATTTACGGGGGATGAGTACAGGCGTGTTGAGGTGCATGCTTGGATTGAGACTTGGCTTCACTTTCTGTATGTGACATTTTTTATACCAGGGGGTGATTACAACAAGCTCATCTGTGCTCTGATGTACTAACCTGTAAGCTATAACTGTGTTCATGTTTAGCTCCAAATCTTGCTTTTGAGTTGTGGCTTTTAATTTGCATTTGTATTTTAGATTAGACTGCAGAATTTTCCTTGCCATTTTGATAAAACCACGTCACAGTGCTTCTGTGCCCCACTCCTCCCCTGTGGATTGGAATAGTGCTGAAAATGACAAACATGGTTTAAATCAGCTTTGCTTCTGTCAGCATGCAAGATTTGTGTTTTTAAAATGCTCAGGGTGCATGGCTTCATGTTTTCATTTGTGGGGCAAGTAGGTTTTACAACCAGAATTTTGTTGGTCGAATAGGTTTGGCCAATTAATGTGTCACACTTGGTACCAAAAGAACTAAATCCCTTGCTCGGTATATTGGGACTATCATCATCTAAGCATAATGTAATAAACATAGCTTTCTGGAACTCTTTTGACGATTAAATATACATCTGTTAGGGGCTCTCATTTCTTTTTATGCTGACTGAAATTGTGTAGCACGTGAGAGCCCAGGTAAAACATTATACAACAGTTTTAAAAGCAGGTTATTTAATTGTTTTAGATTTATCAGAACTTCATTTCTTTTTTAATGCTCACTCTGGCTTCTTACAGATTGCAAGCCTTTTCACATTCCTTTAGGTAAGGAGAGTTTGTACCGTCACTGCAGTCTAGCGGTTGTATGAGACAAGTGTGCTAAGATTAGATTATTACGCCACGTTGGATGGTCATGTTTGTCCACTACATAAATTTTCTTGCATTTGGAGTATTTTTTTTCTCTAGTGCATTCCTACTTTCAAAGGAGGATTTCTTGTATGCCATGAGTAATAGAGAAATTAAAAGAAGTATTTGACACTGTGGTTTGAGGGATATGGAAATGATTTGGACATTTCTTTTTTTACTCGTTTCTTTTTGGTAAAAAGAAGCAGCTTTACCATGGCATGAAAAATTCCTCCCTTTTAATGTCTGACTTTGTTTGTTTGTTTTTGATGCTTTTTTGTCCTTTGGTGCTTTTGTAAGGATGTTGGAATTTTCCTTCACCTGGGTCTCATTATGCAATTATAATAGACTGCATATGTACTGCATTAGTCTTCTGGCTTATATTGGTTACTCTACATGGCTTTTTATTGTGGCAGAATATACATAAGATAAATTTTACCATTACTCTGTGCTTTTTAATATTTGTCTTACTAGCTTATACTTTTTACTATTTTATTATTTCTTTACATTCATTGCATTTTTTATGTGCACAAGCAACTTCATAGTTTGAAAAAGGACATTAGGGTATAAAAGAGAGCACATTAAAAAGATGTGTGCTTAAATCATTCCTTATAGAAAGAGACTTCTTGATGTTGAGCAAATGTCTCCTCTCTCTCCCACTCAGACTCTCTGGTTATCCAGTAGGTTGTTGGAGGAAACTAGAATGGAGGAAGGTCTTCAGAGTGTGTAAGCAGGAGGGATAATGTAGTAGTCCTCATCTCTAGTCCTGTTAATGCAAATTATCTTCTCATGCAATCACTTGTGGTCTAGCTACATGCCTTCTGAAGGAAACAAACAGATACTTATAGCACTTGTCTTGGTGACACTTAGCCCTAGAAGTCAGAGTAGATCATGAGATTATATAAGCTCTACATGTTGACTATTTAAAGCTAAAATTATACTTAAAAAAATCAAGTAACCCACGATAGGAGATGATTATGTATCTTTGATATTCAGTTAAAAATGGCTCAATTTCTGTAGGTAACTAAATATGCAGCCAGTTCTATAATACATTCTGCTCACATTAGAGTATCTACTGTGAATAGGTCCTATGGATAGAGTCATAAACTAGATGTGGCTTTTGTTAGAATAGAGTTTATGATCTTTGAGTGAGGTGGGGAAGGAATCAGGGACTTGGGATGACATAGAAAGGAAGAACCCTATTAGTACCTGATTAAATGTGATATAAACATACATATAAAATATAAAAATATGTAATGTCTGCTGAGGACTATGTTTCCTCAGTACATATCACTGGTCTTTTCCATACCTTTAAAAAGATTAGACAAACGGACCTAGGTATGGCCCAGTGTGTGTTGTTTTATTAATTCATGAGAAACAAAATTAGTTTTGTTGCTCTTTTCTAGCTTCTTTTACAATCACTTTGTCCATTTTTAGAAAAAGTATAATTAAGATTTTACTCTATCATTTAAGTCTTGTGTTTAATGAATATATGTGGCCTGTTAATATGTGGAGGTAAAAGGAAGGCTTTTGATTAAAACCTGAAAATGAAAGACACGATTATTTTTTGAAAATTAAACTTGACAATTCTTACAGATCAAAAGTTGGGTAAAGTCACTTTAAAAAAGCCCTTCTAGGCCAAGAAGTCTTGATATTAATCTGATCTAATGTGTTCACACATATAAAGAAAAACCACATCTTTTAGATTGTGAGTCACAGATGCAAATACTGACCACGTTCCCTCAAAAACTGGCCAAGGAGGGGGATTGGCTGCAGATTTTGAGCATTTCTCTCCCAGCAGCAAGTCATCTGCTCCCACCTACATGGATGTAGGACGATTCCTTTGCCAAGTGCTGTGAAATAGATGGTTAATTCTGCTAGATGTTTGTTCTGAGTCCATCCTACCTGACACACACTGATGATTTTGCTCTCTGACGCTATTATGGATGTAGAAGGAGAGAATGTAATAGTTTTGCCAACTTGAATGTATTAGGATCAGCAACAATTTTTACTTTACACAATCAATCAATTAGCACTTGGGATTTAGATATTTGCCTAATGCCTTGGTTGTGGGAAATATATCACATTTTAAATCAGATTGCAATCAGGACTTCTTGGCCTAGAAGTGCTTTTGTAAAGTGACTTTACCCAAGAATTGTAAAGTTTAATTTTCTTTCTTTATTTTTTATTTTGAATATGTGGGGTACAATTCAGGGTTAGGTATACAAATGTTCATTATGCAGGTACCATGAAGTTTAATTTTCAAAAACTAGTCTTTCACCTCCACATACTGATAGGAAATATGTATTTATTAAAAACAAGAAAAACGGTGGATAAAATCTTAATTGTACTTTTTAAATGAAATGGGCAAAGTGACTATAAAAGAGCAGCAAAACCCAATTTGTTTCTGATGAATTAATAAGAACACACACTGAGCCATATCTAGGTTCATTTGTTTAAGTTTTTTAAAGGCACAGAAAAGACCAGCGATATGTACTGAAGAAACCTGGTCCTCAATAGCCATGATATATTTTTGTATTTTATATGTCTATATGGAACGAGAGAGAGAGAACTATTTTTGATGTTCTGAGAATGAGGTATCTGGCAGCAGGGAGGCAAAGTGCCAGAGATGACCTGGTGCTGAGAACTGCCCTGGAGGCCTTCTGGGGACAGTCAGCTTCCCCCTTGCTGGTATGTTTATATCTGTCTGCCCCTCCTGTTTGCTTATTTTCTACACATGTATGGTAACCATTGACTCATGCTGGTAACATTTGAGAGAAACTTTAAAAGAACCTTCTCATTTCAGTCCATGCCAATGTTAAACTTAAATTTTAGTGTTACTAATAACATAATTCAGTAAACTCGTGGGTCTGATACTTTTTATATATTTAAGAGGAAGTACTAATTGACTTTGCCTTTTTCCAAAGGAAATTTCTCATTTCTTCATATACCCTTCTAGATATATTTTATTTGTTTTGGGCTCATTAAAGTCATGCCAGACAATTCTCTTTTGCTGCAAAAAAGAAAGAATATCTTTTGATTAAAATTTGAGAAACTTTGATGAGCTTTTTCACCTTCTATGCCCGTATTTCCCAGTTTCAGTTACCAAAATTGTTTATTCATGCCTTCTTTTATTTAAAAGTATCTGTTGAGTGCTAACTGTGCTAGACACTGTTGTAACCTGTAGGGTTGGCGCTAACAAAAGAAATATCAACGGGCTGACATTTGAAAGTTTTAAGAGAGCCTAATCACATATAAAGTAGATGTTAATTTGTGTTCCAGTTAAGGTCATTTGTTATAATAATAATGGACAGAGTGACTGTAAAAGGAACTAGAAAAGAGCAGCAAAACTCAATTTGTTTCTTATGAATTAATAGGAGCACACATTAACATTTATATGCCCTGTAAGACATATATATTATCTCTGAAGTAGGTGCTATTATTGTTTTGATACTACAGATAAGGACACTGAGCTACAGAGAGATTAAGTGACTTTTCCAAGGCCACACAGCAAGTGACTGGTGAAGAGAGAGATCTCTTACATGGGTGCTTAGGGTCAGTGACTAGAATTAGCTGTGAATTTCTGAAATTTGCCCTTGCTTTGTCCACCTGTTACCTCATTTTGTTGATACTATCAAATTGTGTGAGTCCCGTGGACAGAGAATTTATTACATTTGTCTGTCACTCACCTTCTTTTGCCAGAATTTGGTAATTTCTGCCAAAATAAATGTTCTATTGGGGTGTCTTTTGATTACGAGCAAGAGAAAACTCTTCCTCCTAAGTTAGTTTAATTAAAAGGAGAATGTGCTGTTCAGATACAAAGTTTTTTGTAATCCAAGGAGAGGAAAGGAAGCAAGCCCATGCCCACCGAAACCCCCCTGAATAGAAAATCGAGGTGACTTCTAGAAATCAAGGAAACCAAGAAGTCTGTTCCTCTCTCACCCTGTGCTGTTCTCTGCATGACCATCTCGCCCTCATTTCCTGTACCTTTCTGTGTTTATATTCGATTCTTTCTTTGGGAACCGACTTCCTTTGTGTTCTTGCTGCTTTTACCTAGTCCCTTAGAATCCTCTGGGCATCTAACCTATGTATATTTTGAGCTCAAATACCTGCCATGGACTGATCTGGTAGCTTAGTGTCCTGCTTATACAATATGCTGGGATAAGACTATTAATTGTCTTAACTTCTTTTTCCCCCCATTCAGTCCAAGCTGTTTGTAGATCAGCTGGAGGTTAGCTGTGGTGGGTGGTGCTCCATGGACCCAGCTGTCCTATTAGTTATGGTGGAAAGTCGTTTGTGGCAATGTGACTGTTCCAGGCAGCTTCAGTGGAAGGGTCTGAGGAAAGGCAGGTGCTGACTGGAGTTCTGGTGCTGTAAATCTAGAAGGATGTTTTCCACTCATCTCTATTCTTAAAATACAGGACCAACACACTGCAGTAAATCAAATGGGGAGAGAATTCTCAAGTTCCTTCCAGAATAAATTATAGTCTTATACTTAAGGTATTGACCACTGTAGCAGGATAGAGAGAATGCTGAGTTACATGGACCTTTTCCTGTTACATAAGTCATCAAGTAGAGATGGCCAACTACTTGATTACCTTGGTTACACAAACTGTCAGCATATTTAGACATATCTCAAGATCATACTCCATGTTATTACATATCAATGCAAAGCTAGATTGAGGAGCTACAGCCAAAACACATTATCATTTGTCATAACTGAGTCTTTGAGAAAAATGAAATCATAGACACAAAATATTTAATTATAATTGAGAATTATTACCTTGAATTACCTACTTTACACAATGGAAAGATTACCAAAAAAAAAAAAACTGTGTCGGTGATCAAAATATTATAAGCAGAGTAACAATATCAGCAGAATGCAGTGGTTTTATGAGTCCAAGAAGTAAGGTACTCTCATCTTGTGAGGTGGTCTTCGTGGGAGATGGCTAAAAGTAGGTAACCTTGAACCTGAATGGTCAGTAGACTGCATCATCCTTAAGTGAAAAACTGGTCCTAGTAAGTCTGGGGACCAGATTATTACTGGAATGATCTTGAAGAACATTTAGTTAATTGAGATGAAGTATAATTGTCTCTTATGAGAAAACGGATACTGTTACTACTAAAGTGTGATATGTAATTTTAAAATCAGTCAAAGTTGTCAAATAGGTGATTTATTTGGGAACCTTCCTGTTCCAGCTGGGAACAAATCCCTGAGAAAGTTGGCTCAGGATATGTCCTTGGCCTCGCTTGTGCGTGTGTGTTCATGTACTTCATTTTTGTGTGCTTCATTTTTGAGGGGAGGTGATGATCATTGAATTCCAAGACCCAAGTTCCATTCTTGATTCTGCTGTGACCTTGAGTGTATCATTTAACTTCCATATGCCTGACAGATTCAGGTGAAAGCACTTTTTAGTTCTCTAATTGCGATACGAATGCAAGGTTGTATTATTAGCACTGATAACTACTGGGATTAAATTGTATTAAAGAAAAGTCAATTATGTTGGCATGACTTTGATCTCCTCCACCTCAAAAAGTAGGTAATTCTTCATGGTGCCAAAATAATAAAGCTCCTAGAAAGCTATGCTTTGTTGACTTTTTGTAATGTCAAATCACCACTACACTAATTTCCTTTCTATCTCTTTTTAATGCTGCCTCTTAGTATACGCTCCATTCAACATTCAATTAGCATGCCTGCTATGAGGTAAAGTATATTTTTAAGAAATGTAGTTTGTCTTTTGCTTTCTTTTCTTATTTAGATGTTTAATCTGAACTGCTCTGAATCAGGGAACTAGTTTTCTACTCTACACAAGCATTTAACTGTATGCTAACACTGTTACAATGTTAACAAGTTTAACATTGTATCAGTTTACAGTTCCTTTTTCTCTAATATTGGGATGGGTGCAAGAGATACATTAAATGCTTGCGATTATTTAAAAAAGCGTTATTTCTATTTTTATTTAGAAATAAACAACATCTTATTTTGTTTCCTTTCTGAAATCACTTGACAAAGTGAGCACTGCTCATCTAATAACCTTTTCTTGTCCTGGTGGAGGCGTTCCACCACCTTTGTTGAGCTGCGGTTGGTTGTACGCCCCCTTTCTGCCATCCTTCCCTTTCACTGTCCTCATCCCATTGTGACATTTGGAGCCAGTTGTGGTTTAGTTCTACCACTTTCATCAGTAAGCACTTACAAGTGGTATTACCTCACCTACCTCTCTTGAGGCAGAGGATTTTTAACAATATATGTTTGGCTTAAACTTTGGTGTACATTGAAATCACTTAGGATGTTTGTTAACGTCTTGTTGAAGGCAGACATGGTGGGTACCGCCTGTAATCCCAGCACTTTGGGAGGCTGAGATGGGAGGCTCACTTAAGTCCTTGAGCTTGAGACTAGCCTAGGCAACATAGCAAGACCTTGTCCTTACTGCCACCACCACCACCACTACTACTACTAATAATAAAGCTGTGTGTGGTGGTGCATGCCTGTAGTCCCCGTTACTTGGGAGGCTGAGGTAGGAGGATAGCCTGAGCCCTGGAGGTTGAGGCTGCAGTGAGCTGTGAGTGTACCATTGCACTCCAGCCTGGGTAACAGAGTGAGACCTTGACTCAAAAAACAAACAAACAAAACCCCACTCTGTTTTGATTCTATGGAGTTAGGTTAGTTTGGGTCCTGAGTACTGGCATTGGCTGATGACTTTGCCAGAGCTGCTGATACAGCTGGTCTGGGGCCACACTTTGAAAATCATTGGCTGACACTTTTCTGTCATCCCCACTGTGGGAAAGAGGAACCCCCTTGTTCTCTTTTTTGCCTCTGTCATCTGCGTAGTAGAAAGGCTATTCAAGGTCAGGTGGATAGAATAACACCTTTGGAAACCCATGTGGGACAAAGGCGCTATGGTACTTCTTCATTTTTTTTTTTTTTTTAATTGGAGTCTCGTTGTTGCCCAGGTTGGAATGCAGTGGCATGATCAAAGCTCACTGCAGCCTCGACCTCATGGGCTCAGGCGATCCTTTGGCCTCAGCCTCCCAAGCAGCAGGGACTACAGGTGTGCACCACTATGGTCCAGCTAATTTTTTTGATTATTTGTAGAGATGAGGTCTTGCTGTTGCCTAGGCTGGTTTTGAATTCCTGGGCTCAAGCAGACCTCTCGCCTCAGCTTCCCAAAGTGCTGGGATTACAGACATGAGCCACTGTGCCCATTGTTCCTCAGTTAATATGGGTGAATGTGAAGGCACTGTCATGCATGCTCAGAGTGCTCTCTGCATTAGTTGGGGGCAGCATTGTGAAGTAGGCAGAGCCAGCTTTCTGGGTTCCTCCCTTTGGTCCCTCTTGTCCCCTCTATTGTGCCGCCTTCTGGGTATTGAGATGGAACCTCAGATGGTCTGTTTGACCTGCTTGGTTGTTGGGGGTTCATGTAAGAATCCTGCCAGGCAAGATGTGAATCAAAACAGGAGTTCTAGAGCATAGTACTGTACCTAACCCAAATTAAACTGATCTGGTGGCATTTTCTTGTACTGTGACAAGTTGGTTGGGGAAGGTGACTGAATTGACATTTTCTCTGGCTTTGTTCCTCCTCCTCATACATGTACGTGGCCATATCTATATCTATTCATGGAATCAAAAAGCATACTCTTAGAAATCTTAGGTCAGAAGCCGATAACCTCACATTATGATAAATAGTATATATGCCTGCACATATATGATACTGATAATTATATCTGTTCTCTTGCTAATGAGAATAATGTTCAAGAGGAATAGAACGAACTAATGGTATTTTCAAAATTGTTGTTTTTTTTCCAGTATTTGTAATTTTACTATTGTTTTTCTTTTCTCTCCATAGAAACTCTCCAACTTTCAAATCTTTTGAAGAAAAGGTTGAAAACTTAAAGGCAAGTAGAGAGACGAACAGGGTCTTTGTGGTACATTGCCTGGTGCCTTAATTTTCTTTGGTGTGGGTAAATCATTCACATTAGTGTTTCTTTCTGCAAATATTTAAGGAATGGTAAAAACTTGACTCTTTATGTTATTCATGGACATTGAAGGTGTTATGTACTTTGTAAATCAGTTTTTCTAGTGTATGTTGTAGCATCACACTGCATGCTAAATGCAAGTTACAAAGCAACAGCACTCGAGAAATTTGTGCTGCTTTTTTGCTTTATTCATTTCAAATACTCTTGTAGTTGGACAGAATTTAATGTAATTTTATTGTAGACAATTAACAAAATATAGAAAGCACAAGAAAGAAAACAAAAAGAAAAAGATTCTACCAGCCAGAGACAGTGATATATGTATACCAAAAAGTCATCACCATGTATCATAAAAATTTTCCTGTATCACTGAGTATTCTCTTTTAATATTATGCAGCTTCCTGTCTATTACCTGATGGATATCATTTGTTCAAATCCTCAATTAATGGACTTTTTTGGGGGGGGTCAGAGTCTCACTCTGTCACCTAGGCTGGAATGCAATGGCACACTCATGGCCACCACAGCCTCAACCTGCTGGACTCAGGCAGTCCTTCCACCTCAGCCTTCCCAGTAGCTGGAACTACCATTCCCAGCTAATTTTCTGATTTATTGTAGAGACAAGGTCTCGCCAAGTTGCCCAGGCTGGTCTCGAACCTCTGAGTTCAGGCAGTCCTCTTGCCTCAGCCTCCCAAAGTGCTGAGATTAAGGCTTGAGCCACTGTGCCTGGCTGGAAAATTTTATTGTTATAATGCTGCCGTGATGATCATCATTGATGATTCACTGTTTTTTAAAAATTTATTTGATTTTGGTGGAGGTGAACATTTTCCCATAATGATTAGCTTTATTGATTTGTAAATTGTATTACCTTTAAGATTATATCCAAAATGACAAAAATCATCAACTCTTAGGATCACAAGCAACCTCAAAGGTCATATAGCTCCCATCCAGTGCCTGACCTCCCTACAGAGTTTGTATAAAACCCACATGTTCATTTCTTCCTAACCTAACTCTGATAATTATGGTGGATATATTTTAAGGATTAAAATGAAAACCCTAAATGTTTTTTATGTAAGTCAGTTTAAAAACGAATATTCACTTCAGTCTTTCAGAACTTTAACTGCATCACTTATGTTTTAAATGCATCTTTTAAAAATTACAGAAGGAGAATATGTTTGTTAAAAGAAAACCAGAACACTCTACAGTGATCTGAATCTTTTTTCTTGAACATACAGACATTGGTACGCACCTTTTCTGTTTGTATGCAAATGTGTGAATGTTTTTCCAAAAGGAATCACAGTATACACCTGGCATTGCAGCTTGTTCATTCAGCCTCTACCAGCAGGATGCGTGCTGCTGTGTGAACCTGTGAATGCAGGGCCTGTTCTTTTTGCTCATTGAAATTTCTCAAGGGCTTAGAACAGTCTTTAGCATGTTGCTCAGTATATACTTGATGAATAAAAATATATCATAGTCATTCTTCTAGGTCATTTCAGGAGACCTGCTTTATTCTTCTTAACGCCAAGTCATATATTTGAAAGCAAACTAGTTGCTGAAAGTCAGGGTTTACTATAATTCAGTTCTCAATATTGTTAGGGATGTGATAGCCCTCCTTGAAATCTGCCCTAAGCATTAGTTTTTGAAATGGCCAGTTGGGAAACTAGGCTGCCTCTGTTCTTTCAACATTGGAGGTGAGGAGAAACTTCCAGGTCATTTACTGTATATTGTTCTCCAGAGTATTTTTAGATTGTATACATTGTAGTGGACTCTGTTTTTAAAATATGACTATGTATCATTTGGATTTAAAAAATGGAATCTAAATGTAAATGTAAATCTAAAATGTAATCTAAAAAAGGATTGTGTGTTAAACAGGTATCCCAAGGAAGCTGCAAAATATAGGTGTATGCTTGAAATATAGTTTTGCTAAATTGCACTTAAATTTAAACATCAGGTCTACATGTACTACATTTTGACTTTGGATTGATTCATTTATCCGTGATGACTGAGCATGTGCCATGTGCCAGGCAATGAGTATTAGGTATTGGAGCAAGAGAGACATAGACCTTTTCTGCAAGGTGCTTAGACAATTAAATGGCCAATGAAAATAAAGTGAGGGTAAGGGCTGTGACACGGAAAGTTGAGGGGCAGTGAGAACAAGTAGGAGTAACCTACCTAGCTTGGCAGGAGGGAGGGTCAGACAGCGCCTCTCAGAGGTTGCAGTAATGAGGAGAATGTTTGAAGCTTTGGGGTCCTTTTGAGGCCCAACAGAAACTTCACTGTGCTATAGGGTATTGAACAGGAGGTGAAGCTAGAGAGATGAGTAGCCATGTTAAAGAATTTGGACCTAGGGTAATGGGAAGCCATTGAAGGATTTTAAACAACCGGGGGGTTCATTGTGTACATTTTAGCAATATCAGTGCCTTTACTGCACATCAAAAGGGAGAGAGGTTGGAGACAGGTAGATTAGTTGGCAGAAGAAAAGTATAATCCAGGGCTAAAGATGATGATAGAGTGAATTAAGGTAAAGCAATGGGGTCAGGCGCCATGCCTCACGTGTATAATCCCAGCACTCTGGAAGGCAGAGATAGGAAGGTTGCTTGAGCCCAGGCGTTTGAGAGCATCCTAGGCAACATAGCAAGACCTTGTTTCTGCAAAAAATAAAATTGGTCAGGGTGATGGCATGTGCCTATAGTCCCAACTACTTGGGAGGCTGAGGTGGAAGGATCGCCTGAGTTCAGGAGGTGGAGACTGTGATGAGCCGCAGTCATGCCACTGCACTCTAGCGTGGGTGGCACAGTGAGACCCCAACTCATTTAAAAAGTGTGTTTTAATAAATTTAATAAATAATCCATGGTTACAAGTTGTTCAAGTTTCCCAAACAAAAGATTTTAGACAGGAAACCAAAAAGAATGAGAAAGAAAGAGTCAATTGGATTCCAATTTTTAGGAAGTCTCTGGCCAGTTAAGACTGAGCTAAGAGCCAGTTAAATTCACACCCACTAATGAGCATCTTTCCTTGGTCAAGACAGGTTTCTTACCGTTATCAGTCCTGTTGCTGTAGGGTATTGAACCAAGAGGTGAAGCTAGAGAGATAGGTAGGCCATGTTAAAGAATTCAAACCGAGGGCAGTGAGAAGTCATTGAAGGATTTTAAACAACCAGGGGGTGCATTGTGTACATTTCAATGGCTGCCCTGCACATCAAAAAGATTGGAGACAGGTAGTTGGGAGAAGGAAGGTGTAATCTGGGCTAAAGATAATGGTAGAGTGAATAAAGGTAACACAGTGGGTTTGGGTGCAGTGGCTCATGCCTGTAATCCCAGCACTTTGGGAGGTGGAGGCAAGAGGATTACTTGAGCTCAGGGGTTCGAGACCAGTCTGAACAACATGGCGAGACCTCGTCCCTACAATAAATAAAAAAATCAGCTGGGCATGGTGGTACATGCCTGTGGTTCCAGCTACGTGGAAGGCTGAGGCAGAAGAATCGCCTGAGCCCAGCAGGTCTAGGCTGTGGTGGCCGTCAGTGTGCCCCTGCTCTCCAGCCTGGGCGACAGAGTGAGACTCTGACTTGAAAAACAAACAAACAAAAATGTTCACTAGATATTTTAGAATACTAGGCCTTACAAAGTTCTGTAGACAGACTTCCTCATGAAGAACAGTGAGCAGATAGGGAGAAAAATGAAGAGGGATTTACCAGTGTGAATATGTCAGCAGGGAAGAATGCATAAGTTTTAATGTAAAACCACACTGAACTTCACAACAGTACTTAATTCTATATATAATAATAATCACTGAACTATTAGGTTCCTGATTTCTTTGTTCTTGTAAGTAAAATTTCAGTTGCTTTTTGCAGAATTAGCTAATTTTATGTTTCATGGTGTCTTTTTCTTTTTTGAACTTTTTTTTAAGTCTAAAGTAGGGGGAACCAAGCCTGCTGGCGGTGATTTTGGAGAAGTCTTGAATTCGGCTGCGAATGCTAGTGCCACCGCCACAGAGCCTCTTCCAGAGCAGACACAGGAGAGCCTGTGAGATTCCTACCTTTGTTCTGCTACCCACTGCCAGATGCTGCAAGCAAGATCCAGGCACATCTTGTCAACATTCATTGCCATGAATTTCTACCAGATGTGCTTTTATTTAGCTTTACATATTCCTTTGACCAAATAGTTTGTGGGTTAAACAAAATGAAAGTATCTTCACCTCTATTCTTGGGAAACACCCTTTAATGTGCATTTAAGGTCCTTTATTTAGGAAACATTGTTAAAACACTTGCAGTACCTGAGAATACTCGCTAGAATGATCTCAGAAGCTCTACGGGTTGTTAGTTGTTTTTCTACTTTACAAAATTGGTGTAGATCTGGGATGCCAGTTTGATTTTGTCTTCTATCAGATTTCCTTTTATTCCTCTTTGACTTGCTGTATATTTGATTCCTAACTAAAACTGTACTTTAAAACTTTCTGAATCCTGGTTATTAAAAGTTTGGTATATTTTCTATACCTTTAAGGGAAGAACTAGCCACTACAAAAAATATTTTGGAATAAATACTGTTTCGGGATAAGGTACATATCTTGGATGTCTGAAGACACAAGAGTAAACAGCTCTCCATCCAATCTGTTACAGTTTTATAAGTGACAGACAGTATGTACAGTAATCAAACTTCTAGGTGACTTTAGAGTGAAGTCCCTGTATCCTTGTTTATCACCGTTTGTGACAGTAATCATTTCAGTATATTGGTTATTATGCCACTTGTATCAACTTATTTTTTACCAGGTTAAAATTTTGATTTCAGAGTCAATTAACAAAGCAACATTCTGAATCAAGCATATTTTATTAACAGGTTGAAATGTGAACACACTCATCACTATTCAGTTCAAAAGCCTGAAAGTCTTTTAGATCTAGATGGGTATAAAAAATGCCAAAATCATTTACATTAAGGGAAACATTATTGTCTTCGTTTCTTCATTTAATCCATTTTGCACCATTTAAAATAAGCACACAAAGTTATATGACTAATATAACTTGAAAATTTTTTATACTAAGGGGTTGGTGATAACTCCTGAGGCTGTCATGCATTAATAAAAATTAACTCATTGTTTTCTACTTATTTGTTTTCTGTGTGTTAGAAATTGTAAAATGATACTGTAGACTCTGCCCCCTACTTTGAAAACTGAATGTTGGGGCTGGTGAATCTAACCTTCTGGGCATATTTGCATGGAGGCCAAGAGACTCTATTAGTAACTACTTACTCCTTACCATCAACTTTTTCTTATGCTGTATATGTCTCTGGCCTACAGTGTTGTATTTGTTATTTATCAAGTTGTGATTATTTTATTATTGTTTATGCCAAATGTTAATTGCCAAACTTGGAGTGACCTAAAGCATTTTTTAAAAGCATGGCTAGATTTACTTCAGGATAAGTTAACTTATAAACACCAAATTTGAAAAGCCACAAGTGTTGATCGTCATAAAATAACATGCTGCCATTCTCGATTGCTAGAGCTTCTGTTAGCACCTTGGATGCAATGAAACCTATGCTCTATTCATGTGAAAAGCTTAATAAATTCTGTATGTAAGTTGTATAGGTCTCAATATTTATTATGAGACCGGTGGTCTGGAAACAGCTTGTTGTATTAAAGGATCAATGTCTATGCTTTAAGAAAAGTGGGGGAGGGGAATTTTTTACTATCCACTTTATTACTGGTATATTAACATATTCTAAATAATTTTCTTTTAGACACTTGAGGGCAAAGGTTATTGAAGTGTTGTCCCAGAGGAGTAGACCTGTAGAATTTTGTCTTTCTATAGAAATATTTTGGTTACTCAACATAACTGTTAAATTACTGTTTCTATCTAGTCTTTAAATTTTTATTCCGGCATCTTTTCATCACATTGTTTACATGTCCTTCCCTCTTCAGCAAGGCAAATGGAGTAAGATGGTAATTTCTTTGGTTGAATGAAATATCCTCAAGTATAACTTTACTGCCCAAATGGGGTAGAAATGAAGGTGGGAAGTGGCATGGGTGGATGGAGGTGGATATTGAGGATGGTTGTGAAATAAATTGGAGAATCACTTTTCCAGACATCTACCTACACTTAAGCTAAAAAAAAAAAAACTTTGAAAAATGTATTTGCAAAGCATTCTGGCCCTTAAAAGAAGTAGTAAAAAAGAAATAGTAAAAAAGAGGATGAATTTAGAAAAATAAACATAGATCTAATTATTATTCAAAATGGTCTTTGTGACAGATTCAATATTATGAATTCACGGATAGTAAAGGAATTTGAAATACAGTCATCAGTAGAAAATACCAGAAAGAGGTCCTGGTTACTCTATTGTGTTTTGTGTTTGACACTATAAAAAAAAAAAAGCAAGAGAGTGAACTCTCGGATATTTACAAATCTCAGATATTTAAGGACTCAGGAAGTGTGACTGAAGAAAATATCCCTGAAAAAATCCCCCACTTACAAAAAGGAATATCCTTAATTTATGGAGCTTGTGGGAAATAAAGAAAGAATTCTTTTGCTTACAAGGCCAAAGTAATCAATGAGTTGAATCCATTAATTGGAATATCAGCAACACAAAGTGACTTGAAGTAGAATTAAAAAACAGGTTTAATTTGGACTGTTTCTGGATCTGTTAATCAAGATATACACACTGTCTATTTTTTTGTATAGTATTTAAAACAATAAAAATTCTATAATTTGGGCATGAGTTCTTTTGTATGCATTACCTGTCTGTTGAGGAAAGGGGCAAGTCCATTGTGCACCTTCTCTCCAAACCCTTTATATCCCGAATATGTAAAGAACTTGGAGCAGCTGTGTTAAATCAGTGTATCTAGCAGAACTGAAAAAGCTACATGCTGGCCACCAAAATTTGTTTGTTAACGACTATTGCTGCATATGTACCAGAAGTTTGTTAGGACCATGTGTTTCCTTCGGTTTCTTTTGTTTAGAGATCAGGTCTCACTATGTTGCCCCGGCTGGCCTTGAACTCCTGGCCTTAAGCATTCCTCCCATCTCAATCTCCTGAGTAGTCGGGACTACATGAGTGTACCTGGCCATTTTTCTTTATAGCTCTTAAAGCTCAGATGAAAAAAAAAAAGTCACGTTTTTGCCTATCACAAAATTTGGCCACTGAGTAGTCCCTATTTGTAATGACTGTCCCAATTCTAATTGTATTAATTATAGAGACCATGTGTGAGCCACAATAAACATCAAGTATCATCACTTTTAAGTAAACCTGCAAACCTTAGATTTCACAGTTTCCTTATTCTGACTCAAATCCAAATGAAACAAAACGCTTTCACTCTTAATTTGTAAGTACTCAGAGGGTATGGCCTGTATATGCTGTCACCTTGCCAGGATCTTAGATAAATGCTGTTGGTAACTAAAAATTCTTGCAACTCTAATATGTAATCTTGATGTTACTTACTGAGGTTGGTTGGTAGTGTGATTTTGATTTGGTGATTTTCCCACCGTACAGTAAAAGCCAAACACAAATCTGTTGCTTGCATATTTGTAAGTGAACATGGTCTTTCACTCTAACACTTTCAAAAAGCTTTTACTTCTTCCTTGGGTTCTAGAATTTTCTGTTATTTTCCAGTTTGACTATGTTTTAGTTAATATTCTTCCAACTCAAGTGCTATTGCCTATTTCTAGCCATCTTCTACACGATCCCCTTAATGATCTTATCTATTTCTATGACTGAAATGACTAAAGTATCTTTAGAGTGATATGAATAGCTCCTCAGTCTGTATCTCTAAACCTTTCTTTCAGGTTTGCACATATGGTTAAGAGGCATGAATTTCTAATCATCTTGTGTTCCCCTTCACCTAGCCACTAATAGCTACACCTCACTGAGCTTTCAGTAAGTGTCCAGGCATTTTACATTTACTGCTTTTAATTCTTTACTCAGGTATGTGGTGGTATCACCATTTTACAGATGAGACTTGAACTTAGCACTATACTCAATTTTCTGTTCACTTTCCTTGCCATCTGCCATAACTAATGTTTTTGCACTGCATATTAACAATTTGCAAGCCATAGGAGAATGAAGGAGACCTGAGTTTTTTGTTTTTTTTCCTGTTTTTTTGAGATGAGGTCTCCCTAAGTAGCTCAGGCTGGACTTGAACTTTTGGGCTCAAGCAGTCCTGCCTCAGCCTCTCAAGTAGCCGGGACTAGAGGCGTGTGCCACCATGCCGAACTAGGCCCAGTATTTTTAATAAAGCAGGGAGTAGTTGGAGCAGAATCAGAAAATGTGAAAATACTGCCATTACAGGTGATGTTACAGTTGGCACTTGTTCTATCTGTGCTGATGTAGTTAAATTTACAAAGCACTTCCTCAAGCTTGGCACAGGAGGTAAAGTCATACATCCTTGATTTGCTCAGTTTCTTACAGTCCCTCTCATTTGATACTTCAGATGCTCTACCAAAGACAGAGACCAAGGCAAAACTTATACAGACTTTTATGTTTTAAAGTTGCGTGAATTTTGCATCTATGTATTTTTTTTTTTACAAGTGTTTAATGTGAACGTAGCCTACAATCTTCAGGTAAACCCAAACTTCAAGAAGATGTATCCTATTTGTCCTTTGAGTACATACACCCACCATCAACAAGTACGTTAAAAACTGCAGGATTTGTTCCCAAATGCTTACTTCACAATCCTTGAGAAATTTATCATCTGGCTGAAGCTGGACATGAATCTAATACATTTGTTGAATTGTAGAGCCAGGACCTTAGTAACACCATTTGTTCTATCTATACTGACATAGTTAAATTTAGAAAGTACTTCCTTAAGCTCTGCACAGGAGGTGATAGTTTGGTTTTACAAGCGAACAAATGAAATCAACATTAAATAGGTCTGCCTAAGATCAGGATTAGAATGGAAAGTTCTTAACAGTCATGCTCTTTACAATTTACCATACTTCTCCTGAAAGGAAGTGGAAGTAGCAGCAGCCACAGACAATAATGCAACACTTTTAGACGAGTCCATTATTGGTCAAGGTATGAAATAGCTTAAGTGCCAAGGAGAACTCATCTGCAGAATTTATCTTAAGCCCCCTACTGACTTGTAAGGATTACCCTTCAGTTGGCTAGTAATAATTTCATGTGATTCATAGTTATGCCCCATTCCGAGATCAGTGTTCTTCATGTTCTGCACATTGATGTCAGTTGAAGAGCATCAGAGAAGCTTCAAATCCCTAGTCAGAGGCATTAAAATAGGGTCTGTGGTCATAAACACCACTTCTCTCAAAAGTGCAAATGAATTGGAAAAATGTGTGCCCTTCCCCAATTAATTGTGGATTAGTAGAAAACTCGGTAAAAGATGGACAGCTTAATCTGTAAACAGTTTCTCAGTCACGGTGTTAGGCTTGGTTTTGAAAAGGGTGGGCAAATTTGGGAAATGAACATTGGGTGGAAGGAAGAGACTAGAAAATCAAGAGTGAGGGTGGGTGCTTCTAGTGCCGGTACATACCGATATTTCTTTTTAAAAAAAAAACCTCCGGAAATCAAAAGGGAACTTGTGGGAGATCCCCCGTGGTGCCCAGGAAGGTTTGACTTTGGATTTCTTTTTCTTTAAACTTATTTTATAGAGATGGGGCCCCGCCAAGTTGTCCAGGCTAGTCTCGAACTCCTGGTCTCAAGCGACTTTCCCAAAGGGCTAGGCCTGAGATTTCTTAATTCCCTAGGGGAGATGGACAGCAGCTATCCCGAAGCGACAAAACCTCTCAGAAAGACGATCCGCTTTGCAACGTGGCTGCACTGGGCGCGGAAGTGGCCACGAACAACAGACTTCGATCCAGGGTTTCACAGATGTTGGCGGAACCTCCATGTGGCGGGCGCCACGGATCCCCCCAGTTGGGGGAGCAGACACTAAGATTTATTTCAAGTAAACTATATGGCGTATTAGGAAGGGCTACGTGGCACGGAGGAAAAGCAGAAGAGCCAGAGAGTCTGTGTTTGAGCTCCCAATGCTAAATGGGCGATCGAGGAGAACCTCGTACTTGAGCGAGTCCCGAGGGGCGGGGGAACGACGCGGGCGGGCCTCTAGCAGAGCGGCCCAGGCGAACAGCAAGCGTTGCATGACTGGAGTCACAGCAGGACGAGGACCCACCGAGGCCCCAAGGGGTGAAATTTCCGCTGGCTAAATGTCCTCCCCACGCAAAACCCAGAGCACCTCTTGCCACCGATTTCAGCTTCAGGCTCTCACGCCCCACCATCCGGCCCCGCAACAGACAGACCACGCCCGTCGGCCCTCAGCGCTCGGCGGCAGGTGGGCGGGCCTCTCATCGCTCCGCCCCGTGACCCGCGCGCTTGCGGAGGCCAAAGGTCAGAGGTTGTGGGAGAAGCCATGGCGGCGCTATGTCGGACCCGTGCCGCGGCTGCCGAGAGCCATTTTCTGCGAGCGCGTCTCTTCTCGAGGCCCTTTCGGGGCGCAGGCACCGAGAGTGGGCGTTCCGATGCCATGGAGCCTAGGCCGCGCCCAGGCGGCTTCGCGAGCGCGTTGGAACGGCACTCGGAGCTACAGCGGAAAGCGGAGCTCGGGCGGGTGAGAGGGAACCGCGGGAGCTGTGCGCCCACGACGCGCTGGGCGGGGCCGGGAGTCGGGGCTGGGACCTGGCGTAGGGGGTGGAGCTACGCCTGCGACGCGGGGGGCGGGGCCGGGAGCCGGGGCGGAGTCTGATGTCGGGTGCGGACCTTGGGGTTGTGGGTGGGCCCCGCGGTTGGAGATGTTGTGGCCTTGCTCCTGGCCCTGCGGATCCCAGCGCGGGCTCGGTGTTTTTCTTCATTGATTGTGCTTTTACACGGCATTTACGTGCTAGACCGGCTCGGTCCACACTCCGTTGCGTGGCTTCCTGGGGCGCGTGCTGGTGGGAGGGAGACCAGCAGGGAGCGCTGCCAGGGAGGCAGTCTAGGGCGACTCGCTTGGGAGAAGGTGGCTGGGTCTCGTTCTGCGCGGTAGCTCCGGCCTGGAGCTTGGTGTTGAGCGTACAAGCCTCTTCATAAACATTTGTTAGTTCAGTGGCTAGGCGATGAGAGAATTACTCTTCCTTAACTTAAGTGATTTAAACCTACATTGGTTCACTTTCCTTTTCTGTAAATGACCTCTTTTTAGAAAAATAAAATTTCCGGCTGTGTCAGCCAGTGCTTTTGTAAAATACCATAAAATGATACATAAATGAAACGGAAGAAATAAAAGTACAAGCCTGAGGTTCTTGTTAATGAGTTCAGCAGACATAAAATTCGATTACATAAAACGAAGTACATTTCTGTATTTATCTCCTTGGAGAGTAGTACCAAACAGTTTATAAAACTGGCAGTGTCCTGGATTATAGGATCATTTTGGTAGTGGTTATCATTGCTAAAATTTTCCTAAAATCCAAGCATTAGAATCGAAGGCCTAGTTTTCTATTTTCTGTTGTAGCAAGTTACCACAAATTAGTGGCTTAAAACCACAGAAAAGTACTATTCTGAGGGTTGTGAAAAGTCTGATGGGGTCTCGCCGGGCTGCTGTCAAGGTGTGGGCACACACTTTCCTTCTGTAGGTTCAGGAGAGGATCTGTCTCCTTGCCTGTTCAAGCTTGTAGAGGCCTGCAATGATATCTCTTTTGCCCCTCTCTGCTACTTTTGAGGTCCCTTGTGAATACATTGGACCCACTCAGATAATCCAGGATAATCTCCCTATTTTAAGATCAGCAGACTAGCACCCTTAATTCCACCTAAAACTTAATTCCCCTTTGCCATGGAAGGCAACATATTCACAAATTCTACAAATTAAGATGTGGACGTCTTTGGGGGTACATAATTCTTTCTACCATACCTGGAGAAGTCATAAAGTTCCAACAAAATAGCTATGACTGACCTGAAACCATGTAAGGGATGGATTTTTAGATCCCTCCTTTTCATAGGGCTTTGAGGGTTAAGTACAGTGAGGTAGGAAACATGTTGTAGTTCTGTGCTTCTCTTCCAAATATTGTGTAGGAAAGGAATTTCCGTTTCTCACCTTCTAACACCCTCCACCCCCATACACATTGCGTTCTAAGCACCTTCAGAAATTCCCAGAAAATAATTCTTAATTGCTGAGTTAATTGTAGCAAGAATGGAAATCATAGCATCACATATATAGTGTTTGAAACTCAAAATGTCTCTCATACTTCTGGGTTTCAAGTGGTAAGCAGTAATGTTTGTTTAATAAAGGAAACAACCAAGATATTTACGAGGGACCAGGATTCCCTTTTCTTTCCTTTCCAAGACAGTTCTAACTGGGGTGTTCAGTTTTTCCAGAAGGAGGCTGGGTGTTTCCTGACAGTTCCAGCATGTCAGTTAGATGTGCTCAGTACAGCTCAGGCTAGTTGTTCTCCACCTAACACAGTTTAGAACACATTTTACTAGATGGAGGGTAAATGTGTTTGGTTGTGTGGTTCACTGATTTTTTGTTCACAATTCTTTAAAACATCTTGGTTTAATGGAAAGAAAATTTTCTAGATGGGGAGGGTATTAGGAGGCTGTGTTGTAGTCTCTGTTCACCAAGTTCTTAGCTTTGAAGCTTTTTGAGTTAGTGGACCCCTTTACTGTTTCTTAATTGAAAACTTACTGACTCCATTGTTCCTTGGTCCAGGTGGTTACACACACTGTGGACTGAGTTGTCTTCCTAAAGTTGGGCTCTGTAGTCAGACTTAATGAGATGATTTTTTTGCTTTCCTTGGGAATCTTGTAAACCTCCATTAATGATATCTGCAAGATTTGATACACAGCAGTACATCTCTCCCCTGTGGCTTCACAGGCCTGCTGCCATTCTGGACCCCGGTTCCTGTAGAGGTTAAAAGCTTAGACAGTTTTAGGATTCTGCTATCTTTCTAGCTGAGTGAGTTTGTGCAACTTATCCTGAATTTGCTCTCTTATCTCTAAGTAAAGATAATACTCCAGCTAGGGTTATAGGGGAGCGTATGTGAAATAATACATTTAAAGTACTCTCAGTACAGTGGCTAGTGCCGAGTAAGCTGTTATCTAATATTTTAGCTTTTATGTGACCTTAGCCATTTCTCCAGCCTCCTGCCTTCCCGAGAATAACTTCACAGAGATGCTTCCAGAATTGCACAGTTCTTTGAATGAAGTTCCACTGTTTTCTTAAATAATAATAAACGATACCATGTATTATGTATGTTCGTCCATTGTAACAAGTGTAGCCCTCTGGTGGGAGATGATGATGGGAGAGGCTATCCATGTGTGGGGTCAGAGGATGTACGGGATATCTGTCCTCTCATTTTGGTATGAACTAAAAGTGCTCTAATGACGGTTTTTTTTAAAGAATGCATATAAGATGCTGCTAAAATGTATGTAGGTTAATGCTTTAACTAGAGGTTGAGCTGTGCCATTCAAAGAGGCAATAAAATCAAGTTTTTCATTGCAAAAACCCCAAAACTAAACAAACAAAAAAAGCTGCCAAAAACCAAACCATGCACAGGGCTTGCTAGTATATGTGTATTTTGAGTTCAAACTCATAGCATTTATTATGAAGTAAAAAATTATGAGCATGAGGCTATTGTGATAAAAATAAAAAAATAAAATCAGGGATGAGGAATTTTAATGCCAAATTTAAGAACATTTGTAATCACTAACGCGTTAACTTGTAGTGCCAGAGAAACATGAGATATACATCAGAATAAAAGTTTTTCTAAGTTTCCCCCCAATAGAATGTAAATTGGGAGGGCAGAGACCTTGTGTCTCTTATTCTGCTATGTTTCCAGCCCTTAGCACAGTGCTTGACTAGTAGTGGGCACTCAGTAAATGTTTGCCAAATGCATGATTGAATGAATAGTACATATAGTGCATTTCTGAACTTCGATTATACCTCATTTATCTTTGAATTGCAGTCTATGTGTGACTGTTCACAGTTGTACAAATGATAATAGTATAGGCTCAAGTATGTCAGTTGATTGTGCCTGTCTAGCGTGATAATTGAGCAAAAACAATTGTAAGAGTAGTATGAAAACTGGAAATGTCACATTCATTTTAAGTGTGTATTGGAAGTTTTAGGTGCTTTTCTAATTTATAATTATGATGAGGAATATGAACAGTTGTTAGGTTTTGATAGGGACTCAACTTGTCAAAAAACTCACTTTACTCTTGAAGTTTCTGGACCTGTTTAATTGAATAGTATCTCGAGATTACAAGATGAATAAATACTAATAGTGTAATCAGGATTTTTGAAAAAAATTGTGTACAGGTTGTAAAAGTAATATTTAGAAAGAAGATTTAAATAGCACTGAAGATTTTTATATGAAATGTAAAGGCCTTTTTTCCATTTTTCTCACTTTCTCAAGGCTGGAGAGTGTTTCCTATGCATATTTGTGTGTAAATATTACTGTTTGAGTGTAAATTCTGGATTCAGATAATCTTGGTTTAAATCCTGTTTTTTTACCTTTTGCTAGCTATGTTTTCTTGGAAAATTACTTAATATCTGCATATCTCCTTTTCCTTTTTTGTAAAGGGAAACCCTATGTCATGGGATTATTATGAGATTAAATGAATTCATTATTTAAAACACTTAACACAAGTGCCTGTTACTTAATAAGCACTTAGTATATTTTAGTTGCTACAGTTCAAAATTGCTATTTTTACTTAAGTATGACTATTTTTCCTTACTATTATGTAATATTTGCTTGATATTCCATGGTATGGATGTAACATAATTTATTTAACCAGAAGGCCTTCATTATTGAGCTTTTAGGTTGTTTCTGTTCCTTTTTCTTTTCTTTTCTTTTTTGAGTTAGAACTCTGTCACCCAGACTGGAGTGCAGTGGCATGCTTCCGGCTACCGCAGCCTTGACCTGCTGGGCTCCGGTGATCCTTCTGCCTCAGCCTTCCAAGTAGCTGGAACTACAGGCGCGTGCTACCATGCCCGGCTAATTTTTCTTTTTTATTGTAGAGATGAGGTCTCACCAAGTTGTCCAGGTGGGTCTCGAACCTGCGGGCTCAGGCAATTCACTCACCTCGGCCTCCCAAAGCACGAGATTACAGGCTCAGCCACCAAACCCAGCCTCTGTTCCTTTTTCTAACAGATGATGTTATAGTGAACATTTACTTTTTTTGCACACTTAGGAGAGTATATTTTAGGATATATGTTGAGTAAAAGGGTATACACAATTTGAGTTTTGACAGAGATAGCCTGTTTGTACTAAACCCCTGCTGATGGTGCATAGTAATGTCTGTTTCCTCATCCCCTTATCAACATATGGGGTATAATAGATGGATTTTCTTGTTATTGGGCAACCAAAACAAAATACAGAAATTGGGAACTTCATAATAAATGCTATGAATTTGATCACATAAAATACACTTATACTAACAAAATACTGCATGCATGATATGTGTGTGTGTGTGTGTGTGTGTGTGTGTGTGTGTGTATGAGTTTTATGTAAGGTTTCATTTGCAAAATGATTTCTGCTTTACATTTTTTTTGAAGATAAAATTTGCTGTTCACTAAACAAATCATTATTTCTTTACCTTTGTTCTTTACCCTGGAATTAGCTTCCCTGCCTTCAAATTCCATTGTAAAAATCACCTCCTCCATTAAGCCTTTGTGATCCCATCAACCAGATGAAACTCTTTTTGAGTGTCCTGGAGTTTTGTTTTATACAACTTTCATGATGTACCCACAGCTCTCAAGTTATATTATAGTCATTTGTAAACCTGTTCTATCCATCCTTTTTATCCTTTGCATAATGTTTTACATAAAAGTTGAGATTGAATATATATTTATTGATTTAATGGAATAAAATTTAGGCATTTTGATGGTTAATTATTACAAAAGAAAAATAACATCTCAGATGGCCTATTATTGGATTTAAAAATATGTATATAGAGTGATCAAAGTTCAAGTTGTGTCCATTGATTTAGTTCTTATAGTCCTTAAAGTGCAGACTTAAGTATATGTGGACCTCAGAAATAAGTGGTGTTCAGTAAGAGCACAAGCAAATTATCCTTACAAAAAACTTTCCCCTGCAGCCAGGAATTTACTCAAGGACAGTGCATCATGAATTCCTTATTCTAATGCTTTCACTGTGGTTACTAGTTAAAGGAAACTCAACTTTAAGAGACCTGTAACACCATTGTTCTGCATGTAGGTTGTAGATTCTGTACTCATCTCATGCTCACTTTTCATTTAGTTTGGTTCATTATATTGGTTTATGCATCAATCTCTTCAATTTTTTTTTTTTTTGTCAGCGTGGGGACCAAGTCCTATTCATTTTTATAACCAGCGTAGCACACATTTATGTATGAGGACACGGTAAATATTTGCTAAAGCTATTTTAAGTCAGATACCTTTTCCCCTCCTTTAAAAATAATTTTAAAACCTTAAATTCCTTTTATGTCACTTAGACAATATAGATTTGTAGAATCTTTTCAGCTGATGCAAGCTGTGTGTGGTACATAAAGCATCTAACCCATCTCGTAGCCACAAGGTGGCAATAGTTGAGCAAAGAATTGGTTTTTCTGCTTTCTGTATATAACTGTTTCTTAACAGTAGAGGGTGGCATATCACTTTTCAGCACATTGAAAAAAATAAGGCTGGGCATGGTGGCTCATGCCTGTAATCCCAGCACTTTGGGAGGCCAAGGTAGGAGGATTGCTTGAGCCCAGGAGTTCAAGATCATAGTGAGACCTCATCTCTACAAAACAAACAAACAAACAAATAAAATAATTAGCCAGGTGTGGTGGTGTGCCCCTGTAATCCCAGCTACTCGGGAGGCTGAGGTGGAAGGATTTACCTGAGCCTAAGAGGTGGAGGCTGTAGTGAGCCATAGTTGTTGTGCCACCACGCTCCAGCCTGGGCAACAGAGTAAAACTCAGAAAAAGAAAAAAATGGTTTTAGGGTTTTGGGGGTCACACAATAAAACATTTTACTGTTTGAGCTTATTCATTTAGAATGCTGGGGTTGTAAGACCGTTTATAGTTTTACTTTATCTTAGCAATATATGAGATGGATTTCATGCAAATATTTTTAATGTTTTTTAGTACTTTTTAATGAATATTTTAAATTGTATTTTTAGTTTCAAAATACTGGAATATTCTAGAAGACAGAATATTTAAAGTCTGATATTTAGTCCTTTCAGAATACTGGAGAAATAAAATATTTAAAGGTCTTAGAAAATTCTCTTATTTTTAGTATAAATTTGAAGCCTACTAAATTCATATATTGTAGTAGCAAAATTAGTAATTTCACTTAACCCTTTGTTTTCTCACCAGTTTTATCAAAACTTTAAAAATTACATGAATTTCTTTTTTTTTAGTAGAGGTGGGAAGAACTTTATTAGGTTCAGCTTCTAGCCTTGGCCCCATAGGCCCCACCCACCCCTCACTAACATTGTAAAAACTATTTGCTATGTAAAGGAATGTTGGAAAATGTTTCTGGTCTTAACCATGGTGCCAACCTGTTTTTTTGTTACAGAATTCTAGGAAAGTTATCTTTGAATTAGTTATAAAAATGTCCTGAAATGTTGTTTAGTTTCACAATGGAATCTAACATTTTCAAAACATGTTTAGAGGAAATTACTAGTTAATACAAAAACAATGTAAGAGTGGGTTGAAGTAGATAGAATTCTCTGGAAAAAGTGGGTTTTTGTCAACACCTATAATATGCTTATAAACAGTGTTATACTTTTCCTAAAAGAAAAGATGCATATATTCTCTGTGTGTTTTGTTTTGGGGGTTGTCATACAATCATATGATTGTATGATGACCCCAAAACCTATAACCATACTCTTTTTTTTCCCCCTGAGTTGGAATCTCACTCTACCGCCCAGTTTGGAGTGCAGTGGCACGCTCATGGCCATCCCAGCGTCGACCTGCTGGACCCCAGCAATCCTTCTTCTTCAACCTTCCAAGTAGCTGGAACTATAGGCATGTGCTACCATGTGTGGCTAATTTTTGATTTATTGTAGAGATGAGGTCTCGCTAAGTTGCCAGGGCTGGTCTTGAACCCACGGGGTCAGGCAATCCACTCGCCTCGGCCTCCCAAAGTGTTGGGATTTCAGGCTAAGCACCGAGCCTGGCTACCAGACTCTTAATGACTTCCCAAGTCAGGATTAGCTTTTGCTATTTGTAGATCTTTCTTAACTCAGTTTTCCTCAGAAATTTCACTCCCATCTTTTAATGTGTTTTGTTTTGTTTTTATAAAGGCTACTCTATGTTAAATGTTTCTCTTTTGACTATATTAGTTATTGTAGCCTGATATGGCCCTTGGGTTTTTGTCTATTGGCATTAAATAACAGAAAATAAGAGAAACTAAGCACATTTGAGTAGAGCCTTGTTTGTAGTGATTTGGGAATAAAATTAACCAGCCTTGATTCAGTTTGGGTTTTGCCTCCCTTTTTAAAACTTTGGGGATTCTGCTGTTGACAACTGCCAGGCAGTGAGTGGTGGACTCAGGCCAGGAGTTGGCAGCTTAACAAGTTGCCTGATACCTGACCTGGTTGAGATGGTTGGGTTCTCCCAAGGGACATATGTGTACACTGGAAGCTGGGTGTCACTGGAGCAGAGAATATTTATGCGAAATAAATAAAAACTTATGTCCCTATAAAAACCTGTACATAAATGTTCATAGCAGCTTTATTTGTAATAGCCAAAAACTGGAAATAGCCCTAGATGCTCTTTAACCAATGAATAGTTAAAGCGGGTATACCATGGAATACTACTTGGCAATGAATAGTAACGAGTGACTGGTACATGCAACAAATTCAGTGACTCTCAAGGAAATTATGCAGAGTGAAAAAAAAAGCCAGTCCCTAAAGGTTACATACTGTGTGATTTCACATATATGACGTTTTTGAAATAATGGAATTATAGGGTTGGAGAAGAGATCAGTGTTTGCTAAGTGCCAGGGAGGAGGAAGACAGAGGGAGGTGGAGAGTCATAAAAGGACAACGCAAGGAATCTTTGTGGTAATGGAACTGTTCAGTATCTTGACTGTGGTGGCAAATACAGGAAACCATACATAGGATAAAATTGCATTGAACTAAATATACACATAAAAATGATTACATGTAAAACCAGTGAAATCTGAATAAGATCAGTGGATTGTATCAGTGTCCATTTCCTAGTTGTGATATTATCCTGTTATAAGATATTACCATTAGGGGAACTGGGTACAGTAGCAGGGGGTCTCTGTGTGTTATTTCTTACAATTGCATATAAATCTACAATGATTTTAAAATGGAAACTTAATTTTATAAAGGAGTGGTAATTTCACTAGTCTGTTGGACTCAGCACTGGTAAGACCATTGAATTCCATAAGCATGAGCCCATGACCCCACTATATTTCCTGTAAGATGAATTTTTTACTTAGAAGCAATGCTATATGGGATACCAGGAAATCTAAGAATAGTTAGAAGTAAAGTTCCATGTGTCTACCTGCATACTTTAGCCTTTAGTCAGACAACTTCTGTCTTACAAGAAACCTGAAAGGCTTCTTGATTATGTCTTTCTCTCCTACTCCCCTTCAGCATCTGTCAGCATCTGGCTCAGAACTCTTCTCAGAAAGTGTGTGTGTGTGTGTGTGTGTGTGTGTGTGTGTGTGTG
>NW_007248610.1:248732-255463 GCF_000164805.1 Carlito syrichta
GAGAGAGAGAGAGAGAGAGAGAGAGAGAGAGAGAGAGAGAGAGAAAGAGAGACAGACACAGACAAACTCTGATTGTCCAGTCTCCTTTTTGTAACTGTATTTTATCAGGCATAACCGTTCTCCTCCTATGATATACCTCTATAACAGAAGTTTGTAAACTCTGACCATGCCCCTTCACTAAGAAAATTTTGAGCACATGTTCTAATTATTTACTTTAAATATGTATATATTATAGTATTTCTTATTATATACATTTTAAAGCATTCATATATGAAAACATTTCAAAGGTGAAGTAAAAAAACATAAATAGAAATTCCAGTGTTTTCTTCATTTGTCCCCTGGGTTATCATGGAGGTCACTGCTCTTTCACACAGCCTGCTCTGTAGACTTGTATTCTTTGGCCTTAAGTCTCCTATGACTTTTTATGAACTGTCTCCCCTTTAACTTTCTCTACAAGTATTTATTTCTTTATTTTTAATTGTTTATTTTTTCAGTCGAAGCCTCACTCTGTCACCCAGGCTGGAGTGCAGTGGCATGGTCATGGCCACTGCAACCTCGACCTGCTGGGCTCAGACGATCCTTCCGCTTCAGCATTCCAAGTAGCTGAAACCACAGGCACACGCCACCACGTGCGGCTAATTTTTTGATTTATTGTAGAGATGAGGTCTCACCAAATTGCTCAGGCTGGTCTCGAACCCATGGGCTCAGGCAGTCCTCTTGCCTCTGCCTCCCAAAGTGTTGGGATTACAGGCGTGAGTCACTGCACCTGACCTCTACAAGTATTTCGTGCTTGCTTTCCTGATTTCTGCTTCCCTTCTGGCCTTCTGTAGTTTAGGTTGTAATGGGTCTCAAGATTAGGACTAGAAAATGACTTACCTTTGTTCTTTCTTCTCATTTCAGATTACTGTTCTATTAAAAATACTTTGCTTTCTTTTTTTTTTTTAAGAGATAGTGTCTCACTCTGTTGTCCAGGTTAAGTGCAGTAGTGTAATCCTAGTTCACTGTAACCTCACTGTAACTCCTGGGCTCAAGTGATCCACCTGCCTCAGTAACTGGGACTACAGTTACTGGGACTACAGTTACTGAGGCAGGTAGAGATGGAGTCTTGCTGTGTTCCACAGGCTTGTCTAGAACTGCTGGCCTCAAGTGATCCTCTTACCTTGGCTTCCCAAAGTGCTGGCATTACAGGTATGAGCCACCACACCTGGCCTAGAAATACTTATAAGAGTCTTCTTGATAAAAATCTTTTCAATTCTTTCCATTTTTCTTCAGCATTTGACTCACAACTTTTTTCTTTTCTTCATACTTACTTTAGCATTTACGTTGATGACTTTACCAATACTTTGGCCACATAGCTTTTTGTATATTAACTTTATATCCTGCAACCTTGCTGTAATTACTCATTATTTCCATTAGTGTTTTGTTGATTTTTTTGGATTTTCTACATAGATCATCATGCCACCTGTGAAAAAAGATAGTTTTTTTTTCTCTTCTCAATCTGTATACCTTTTATTCCTCCTCCTCCCTCCCCTCCCCCTCTTCCTAATCTTCTTACTCCTTTCTTCTTTTTCTGACTTCCAGTATAATGTTGAAAAGCAGTGATGAAAGGGGACATCCCTGCCCTGTTTCTGCACTTAGTAGGAAAGCTTCAGGTTTCTCATCATTAAGTATGATGCTAGCTGTAGGTTTTTTTGTAGATATTCTTTATCAAGTTGAAGAAGTTCTCCTTATTCCTAAGTACTGAGAGTTTTTATTATAAATGAATGTTGGATTTTGTTAAATGCTTTTTCTGTAGTTATAGACATGACTGTGATTTTCTTTATTTAGCCAATTGATGTGATGGGTTACATTTTAATTTTGAAATGTTGAACCTGGCATAAATCCCACTTGGTCATGGTATATAATTTTTGTATGTTGTTGGATTTGACTGGTTAATCTTTAGTTGAGGATTTTTGCATCTGTATTCACGAAGATACTGGTCTATTGTTTTCTTTTCTTATAACATCTTTTTGTGGTTTTGGTATTAGGGTAATGTTGGCCCTATAGAATGAGTTAGAAAGTATTCTCTTTGCTTCTGTTTTCTGAAAGAGATTGTAGAGAATGGGTATAATTTCTTCTTTATATGTTTAGTCGAATTTAGTTAGTGAACTATGGACCTTGGATTTTCTCTTTTGGAAGTATATAATTACTGATTCGAGTTTTAAAAAATAGATATAGACCCATTCAGATTTTCCATTTCTTCTTGTGTGAGTTTTGGCAAATTATGTCTTTCAAGGAAGTGGTCCATTTATCGTAGGTTATTAATTTGTAGATATAGAATTGTTCATAGTATTCTTTTATTATTTATGTCCATGGGCTCTGTAATGATGTCTCCTCTTTTATTTCTGATATTAGTAATTTGTGTTCTCTCTCTCTCTCTCTCTCTTTTTTTCCCCTTAGTTAGCTTGGCTGGGGGCATTTCAATTTTATCGCTCTTTTCAAAGAACTAGCTTTTGGTTTCATTGATTTTTCTCTCTTGATTGGCTGTTTCCAATTTCATTGCTTTCTACTCTAATTTGTATTTTTGATAAATTGCGTTTCATTTTCATTTAGCTCAAAGTGTTTTAAAATTTCTCTTGAGATGTTTTCTTTGATTCTTGTGCTATTTAGAAGTATATTGTTTACTTTCCAAGCATTTTGGGATTTTTGAGCTATCTTTTCATTATTAATCTCTAATTTAATTCCATTGTGGTCTGGAAGTAGATATTGCATGATTTCTACTCCTTTAAATTTGTTTAGGTATGTTTTATGGTCCAAAATGTGGTCTATTTTGGTGAATATTTTGTGTGAACTTGAGGAGAATATGTATTCTGGTTGAATTCAATTATATTCTTACCGACTTTCTCCTTGTTGGGCGTCCATTTCTAGTAGAGGGTGTCAGAGTCTCCAGCTGTAATAGTGAATGCATTTATTTCTTCTTGCAGTTCTGTCAGTTTTTGCCTCATGATTTTTTACTGTTAGGTATATATACATTAAGGATTGCTATGTCTTCTTGGACAGTTTACTCCTTTGTTGTTAACAACATTTTTAGCATGAACAAACTGTTACCTTAGATCTCAAGACTAAGAGAGATAAACATTTTTATCTTACTTTCGAAAACTTATTCCTTCTCCAGTGCTTTTCCTTTCTTTATGTAGATCTGAGTTTTTGACTTTTATAATTTCCTTCTCCTTAAATAATGTCTTTAAACATTTCTTGCAAAGCAGGTACTTCAATTTTTGTCTGAGAAAATCTTTCTTTTCTTTCTCTTTCACTTTTGAAGGGTAATTTCTTAGGGTAGAGGATTCTAAGTTTTTTGTTTTGTTTTGAGATAGGGTCTGGCTCTGTTGCCCTGTCTAGAGTGCTGTGGTGGATTCTCAAACTCCTCCTCAAGTGATCCTGGCAAGAGTGCAGTGGTGGGTTCTCAAGGGATCCTCTTGCTCAGCTGTCTGAGTAGCTACTACTCCTGGCTAGTTAAAAAAAAATCTTTTTTGTAGAGACGGAGAGACCACACTGTGCTGCCCAGGCTGGTCTCAAACTCCTCCTCAAGTGATCCTCCCACTTTCGCTTCCCAAAGTGCTGGAGGATTACAGACATGAACTACCATGCTCAGCTGCTTTTGGGGTTTTTTTTTTTGGTTTTTTTTTAAGTTGGAGTCCCATCCTGTCATCCAGGCTAGAGTTCAGTGGTATAATCACAGCCTCCCAAGTCTTGACCTGCTGGGCTCAGGCAGTCCTTCCACCTCAGCTTTCCAAGTAGCTGGACTACAGGCACGTACCACTATGCCTGGCTCATTTTGATTTATTGTAGGCTGGTCTCAAACACTTGGTTTCATGCAGTCGTCTTACCTCAGCCTCCCAGAGTACTGTGATTACAGGCATGAGCCACTGTGCCTGGACAGTATTTTTTTTCCCTTAGCACTTTAGATATTTTACTCAACTCTTTCCTTGCTTGCATGATTTCTGAAGAAAAGTTAGATGTAATTTTTATCTTTGTTTCTCTGTAGATAAGGTGGTCCTCCCACCCCAGCTTTTTAAAAGATTTTCTTCATCTTTGATTTTCTGTAGTTTGAAAATGATACTGTATGCCTTGGTGAAGTGCTTTTTTTGTTTGTCTTGCTTCATGTTCTCCTAGCTTCCTGCATCTGTGATTTGGTGTTTGTTATTAATTTTGGGGAAATTCTTAGTCATTATACTTTCAAATATTTCTTCTATTCCTCTTGCTTTTTTCCCTTTTTCTGGAATTCCCATTGTGTGTAGCTTATACCTTTTTTAGTGGTCCCAAACTTCTTGGGTATTCTGTTCTGTTTTTCAGGGTTTTTTTCCCCCCCAGTCCTTTCTCTCTTTGCTTTTCAGTTTGGCAGCTTCTATTTAGATATCCTCAAGATCAGAGAGTCTTTCCTCAGCTGTATTGTTTACCAATAAGCTCATCAAAGGCATATTTTAATTTCTGTTACAGTGCTTTTGATCTCTAGCATTTCTTTTTGGCTCTTACCTAGAATTTCCATCTTTCTGTTTACATTGCCCATCTGTTCTTGCATGCTGTCTGCTTTATCCATTATAGCTCCTAGCATCTTAATCATCATTGCATTAGATTCCTTATTTGATAATTCCAGTATTCCTGCCATGTGTGAATCTGGTTCTGAGGTTCTGATGCTTGCTTTGTTTCTTCAAGCTCTGTTTTTTGCCTTTTAGTATGTCTTGTGATTTTTTTTTTCTCGATAGCTAGACATATGATGTACTGGGTAAAAGGAACTGCTGTAAATTGGCCTTTAGTAATGTGGTGATGAGGTGTGTGGGGAGGGCAAGTGTTCCACAGTCCTGTGAGTAAGTCTTGGTCTTTGGTAAGCCTGTGCCTCTGGACTGTGAACTTCACACATGCCTCTCAGTTTTTCCCTCTCTTTTGGTGGGAAAGGATGGCTGGAGCCAGCTAGAGCTAGGTGTTTCCCTGTGTTTTGCTTCTTCTAGGTCACTTAGGGCTCTGATAAAACTGCAGCAGGCTAGGCTCTGGTTAGGTAGCTTCTCTTGAGGACAGACCTTGTTGAACAGAACAGAACGCTCTGATGTATTTCAAAATGGTTCTGTTTCCTTAACCCCTGCCTAGAGCACAAGGGGATTCTTTTTCTATTTTCACTGAGAGACTAGGTTGAGCTCCTAGAAATAAAACTCCCAAAAGTGTGAGAGCCCTCAATGACTGGACCCTCCTGCAATTTTTAACTTTCAAACTTGTCCAGCCGGACTCGGTGGCTCAGCCTGTAATCCCAGCACTTTGGGAGGCCGAGGCGAGTGGATTGCCTGAGCCTGTGGGTTCGTGACCCACCTGGGCAACTTGGTGAGACCTTGTCTCTATAATAAAGCAAAAACTAGCCAGGCGTGGTAGTGCGCACCTGTAGTTCTGGCTTTTTGGAAGGCTGAGGTGGTAGGATTGCTGGAGCCCAGCAGGTAGAGGCTGTGGTGGCCGGGAGCTTGCCACTGCACTCTAGTCTGGACGACAGGGTGAGACTCCAACTCAAAACAAAACAAAAACTTGACCAAACGGAGCCTTCAGCAATCCATCAGTTATAGTTCAAATTTCCCTACTTCACACTGGTTCCCACAAAGGTCTGTGCCTGGGGATTTCTATTTCCACTAGCAGTTCTCTACATTTGCTTCTCCATATCTGGGGACAGCAGTTTGCCCTGTGACTTCTACCTTTCAGATCTAAGAAGAGTTGTTGACCTGTCAGTTTTTTCTGCATTTTACTTGTTGGATGTAGTGTCAAGTTCCAGTTTCTTACATGCTGGACCAGAAACCAGAAGTTACCATACTGTTTTTCAGTATTGTATTTTAATACCATCATTTCCGCTTACCTTCACTTGCTGATATAATTTGTACATTATTATCACTTAAGGCTATCTTATCTTCAAATTCTCAAACTCTTGAGCACTTTCTTAGACCACAGTTTTACCCTCATCAATTTCTCCATCTTCTTAATCACACCTTTCTCAGCAGACTGTCAACTTTCCCTCATGCTACCTTCCTTCATGCTCAGTCCAGAATCACTTGGCAACCACTCTGTTATCCTAGAATCTCACTTCTATAATCCTTTACCTTTTCTGCCATCCTAGAAGCCTCTTCATGTAACTTATATTATTTTTATACCTGGCCTGCCAAGTATAAAAATAATACTGACAAGCAGAAGCTTGTCAGTACTGCTGGGTCCTATTAGTGCAGAGATTTTCAACCTTGGCACTAGTGACATTTTGGACTAGATGATTCTTTATTATGGGGAGCTGTTCTGTGTATATAGGACGTTTAGCAGCATCCCTGGCCTCTATCTAGTAGATTCCAGTATCACCCCATGACACTCAAGCACACCTTCAAACATTGCTAAATGTCCACTAGGGGCCAAAATCATGCTGATTGATAAATACTAGATTAGCTAATAAAACTTGGTGGTGACTATGTCTATAAGAAATTGATTACCTTTTTTTTTTTTAAATAGGGGTTTCACTCTGACACCTAGCCTGGAGTGCAGTGGCATGATCATGGCTCATCACAGCCTTGACCTCCTAGACTCAGGCGATTCTTTCACCTTTGCCTCCTGAGTAGTTGGAATTACAGTTGCATGCCACCACACCGAGCTAACCCAGTTAAGGGTTAGGTATACAAATATGCTTCGTTCAGGCACCCTTGTTGATAAGGGGTGTCTCCCCGTCCCCAGACAGATATTCT
>NW_007248610.1:255557-256200 GCF_000164805.1 Carlito syrichta
CCCCCCCATAGTTTCCCACCACTGTCAATCCTTTTCTTATAGTATTACGATAGATGTTCAAGGTCCACTATATGAGTGAGAACATGAGTGATCTTTGTTTCTGTGGGAGGTCACTCAGTATTATAGACTCTAGTTCCATCCAGGTTGCTGCGAAATGCATGATTTTGTTCTTTTTTATGGCTGCATAGTATTCCATCGTGTATGTGTATCACATTTTTTAAATCCAGTCCTCTTTTGATGGACAGCATGGTTGATTCCAGGTTCTTGCTATTGTGAACAATGCTGCAATAAACATACGTGTGCAGGTATCTTTTTGATAGAGTGATTTGAGTTCTTCAGGGTATATTCCCAGTAGGGGGATTGCAGGATCATATGGGAGGTCGATATCTAGAGCTTTTAGGAATCGCCACATTGTTTTCCACAGAGGTTACACTAGTTTGCACTCCCACCAACAGTGTAGAAGTGTTCCATTTTCACCACACCCTCTCCAGCAACTGTTATTTTTTGAGTTATTGATAATGGCCATTCTGACTGGAGTTAGGTGGTATCTCAGTGTGGTTTTGATTTGCATCTCCTTGATGATTAGTGAGGTTGAACATTTCTTCATGTATCTGTTGGTTGCTCAGATGTCTTCCTTTGAAAA
>NW_007248610.1:256220-279555 GCF_000164805.1 Carlito syrichta
CCTTGATGGTTTCTTTGACTTTGCAGAAGCTTGTCAGTTTAATGAGGTCCCATTTGTCTATCTTATCTCTTATGGCCTGTGGGTTGTGGGTTTTGTTCAGGAATTGGATGCCAATTCCAATTTCCATAAGGGTGTGTCCTGCAGTTTCTAAGGTTCTTATGATTTGAGGTTTTACATTTAGGTCTCTGATCCATTTAGAGTTAATTTTTGTGTATGGGGATAGATAGGGGTCTTGTTTGAGTCTTCTGCATGTGGTCAGTCAGTTTTCCCAGCACCATTTTCTGAATAGGTTCTCCTCTCGCCAGTGGTGGGTGGTGGAGGCTTTGTCAAAGATGAGTTGGTTGAGAAATTGAGGTTTTGCTTCTGGAATCTCAATTCTATTCCATTGGTCTATATGCCTGTTACTATACCAATCCCAAGCCGTTTTGATTATTGTAGCGCTATAGTAAAGTTTGAAGTCTGGTAGTGTGATACCTCCTGCTTTGTTTGTTTTTTTTTTTTTGTTAAGGATTGTTCTGGCTATTCTTGGTTGTTTGCATTTCCATATGAATTCCTGTATTGCTTTTTCTAGGTCTGAGAAGAATGTTGCTGGTAATTTGATGGGTATTGCATTAAATCTGTAGATTGTCTTAGGTAGAATGAACATCTTTATAATGTTAACTCTTCTGATCCATGAGGATGGGATATTTTTCCACTTGTTTGTATCATCCTTGATTTCTTTGAGCAGTGTTTTGTAGTTTTCATTGTAAAGGTCTTTCACATCTCTGGTTAGGAAGATGCCAAGGTATTTCATTTTTTTTGTGGCTATTGTGAATGGGATTGTATTTTTTATTTGGGTTTCTGTTTGTTTATTATTGATGTAAAGAAATGCGATTGTCTTTTGCACATTTATTTTATAACCTGAGACTTTTCCAAAGTCTTTTATCAGTGCAAGGAGGCTTTTGACAGATCCTCTTGGGTTTTCAAGGTACACAGTCATGTCATCAGCAAAAAGGGATAACTTGACTTCCTCTTTTGCTATTTGGATACCCCCGATTGCCTTCTCTTTTCTGATTGCTCTAGCTAAGACTTCCAATACTATATTGAACAGGAGGGGAGAGAGTGGGCATCCTTGTCTTGTTCCAGTTTTCAGGGGAAATGGTTCCAATTTTTGTCTGTTTAGGAGTATGCTAGCTGTGGGTTTCTCGTAGATGGCCTTTACTATTTTGAGGTATGTTCCATGTTTGCCTAGGTGTTCGAGGGTTTTTATCAGGAAGGGGTGCTAGATTTTATCAAAAGTTTTTTCTGCATCTAATGTTGTAATCATGTGGTTTTTGTTCTGATGTCTGTTGATGTATTTAATTACATTTATGGTTTTACAAATGTTGAACCAGCCTTGCATCCCAGGAATGAAGCCTACTTGATCATGATGGATGATTTTTGAGATGTGTTGTTGAATTCGGTTAGCTAGGATCTTTTTGAGAATTTTGGCATCTATGTTCATCAAAGATATTGGCCTGTAGTTCTCTTTCTTTGTTGGATCTTTACCTGGCTTGGGTATCAATGTGATATTAGCTTCATAAAATGATTTGGGGAGGGTTCCATCTATCTCAATCACCTGGAATACTTTCAGTAGGATTGGTATTAGCTCCTCCTTAAATGTCTTATAGAATTCTGCTGGAAAGCCATCTGGTCCAGGGCTTTTTTTTGTAGGTAGTTTTCTTATCACATAGTCAATTTCCTTGATTGTTATCGGTCTATTTAGGGTCTCGATTTCTTCTTGTTTCAACCTAGGCAGGTTGTGTGATATCTGAAAGTCTTCCACTTCCTTAAGGTTTTCCAGTTTGTTTCCATACAAGTGGACATAGTAGTCTCTAATGATCTTTTGTATTTCTTTGGGGTCAGATGTGACTTCATCTTTTGTGTTTCTGATTGTATTTATGTGGGCGTTTTCTCTTTTTTTCTTGGTTAGTCTAGCTAAGGGACCATTGATCTTGTTTATTCTTTCAAAGAACCAGCTGTTTGTTTCATGGATTTTTTTTTTTAATCTTTTTTCTTCTATGTCCTGGATTTGGGCTTTTATTTTGGTGATCTGGATTCTTCTGCTGCAGTTAGGGTTTTGGTGGTCTTGCTTTTCCAGCTTCCTATGGTAACCTGTTAGGCTGTTGATTGGTGATCCTTCCATTTTCTTCATGCGCGTTTGTAAGGATATGAATTCCCCTTTTACTACAGCTTTCATGGCGTCCCAGAGATTTTGGTAAGATTTCTCTTCATTTTCATTTGTTTCCAGGTATCTTTTAATCTCTGTTTTGATTTCATTATTGACCCAGGAGTTGTTTAGCATCATGCTGTTTAGTGTCCATGCCTTTGTGTGTTTGGGGGTAAGCTTTTTGGTGTTGATGTTTATTTTTATTCCACTGTGGTCTGAGAAGGGGGATGACAAAATTTCAATATTTTGAAATTTGTTTATGCTTGATTTATGGCCAAGTATGTGGTCAATCTTAGAGTACGTTCCATGCGGTGCTGTGTAGAATGTATATTTTATGGTCGTTGGGTGGAGTGTTCTGTAGGTATCAATTAAGTCCATTTGATCAAGAGTCACATTGAGGTTCCGGATCTCATTGCTGATTTTTTTGTCCTGATGATCTGTCTAGGGTTGTGAGTGGGGTATTAAAATCCCCAGTTGTGATGGTGTTAGAGTCAATATCTTTCTTTTAGTTTTCCTAGAAGCTGCTTTATGAAAGTTGGCGCTCCTATGTTGGGTGCATATATGTTTAGGATAGATATTTCTTGTTGATGGAGTGAACCTTTCATCATTATGTAGTGGCCCTCTGTATCTTTTTAAATTTTTGATAGCTTAAATGATATTTTGTCTGAAATTAGGATCGTGACTCCTCCTTTCTTTTGTGTTCCATTCGCCTGAAAATTTGTTTCCCCTTACTTTGAGTCTGTGCATGTCCTTTCTAGTGAGATGGGTCTCTTGAAGGGAGTATATGGTTGCCTGGTGATATTTTATCCATGTTGCCATTCTATGTCTTTTCAATGGTGCATTTAGTCCATTCACATTTAGGCTAATTATTGAAATGTGAGAGTTGGTCCCTATCATAGAGTTCTTATAGAGTTGTTGTTGTGCCACTTGGTTTGTTGTCTTTCTTTTGGTTTTGGGGTGGTTCATGTGTATTCTATTCTTTTTCCTGTACTCTTGTGAAGAACATTGTTCTTTTTTCCTTTTCTTCTGTGTTTAGTACTTTCTTAAGTGTTTCCTGTAGAGGTGGTCTGGTGGCGGCGTAAGTTCTTAGGGATTGGATATCTGGGAAAGATTTCAATTCTCCCTCGCTGATGAAGCTTAGCTTGGCCAGATAGGTTATTCTTGGTTGAAATTGTTTATCTTTTAGGACTTTGAAGATAGGGCTCTAAGCTCTCCTAGCCTGCAGGGTTTCTGTAGATAAATCTGCTGCTATTCTAATTGGTCTTCCATGGTAGGTGATCTGGCCTTTTTCTCTTGCTGCCTTTAGGATTTTTTCTTTTATACCTACTTTGTTTAGGCGAATTATTATGTGTCTGGGAGTTGGTCCTCTCATTTGTTGTCTTGCAGAGGTTCTCTGAATCTCTTGTGTGTGAATTTTTGCGTCACTGATGAGATGAGGGAAGTTTTTTTCAATGATCTCATGGAATTTTTGTTCCAAGGTGGTTTCTGTTTCTCTTTCTGTTTCAGGAAGCCTAATTACTCTTAGGTGCTTTCTCTTGAAGTAATCGCTCATCTCTTGGTTTTGTTCTGTCTTTTTAAACTTGTTTTCTGTGGTTTTTTTTTTTTTTTTTTTGAGTTGGAGTCTCACTCTGTTGCCCAGACTGGAGTGCAATGGCTGCTCCTGGCCACCGCAGCCTCAACCTGCTGGGCTCCAGTGATCCTTCCGCCTCAGCCTTCTGAGTAGCTGGAATTACAGGCACGTGCGCTACCATGCCTGGCTGATTTTTGATTTACTGTAGAGATGAGATCTTGCCAAGTTGCCCAGGTGGGTCTCGAACCCATGGGCTCAGGCAATCCACTCTCCTCAGCCTCCCAAATCACAGGATTACAGGCCGAGCCACTGAGCCCGGCTGTTTTCTGTGTTTTTAACAGTTTGGGTTAGTTCTATATTTTGGTCCTCAAGCTCTGAGATTCTTTCTTCTGCTTGGCTAATTCTGCTTTCCATGCTTATCAGTTTGTTATTTATTTCATTCACAGTATTCTTTATTACTATCATCTTAGTTACCAACTTCTTCCTAGTTTCTTCTTGTCTCTCCTCATTTCTTCTTAATCTCTCCATTAATGTCTTGATATCTAGTTTGTAGTTTGAGACCAGTCATTCTGGGGCTCTTCATTGTTTGCATTCTGAAGTCAGTTTTCTCATTGTCTGCCCTCCCAGGGATCTGGGAGAGACCCATATTCTTCTTTTTGTTTTTCTTCATTTGTGTAGATTTTTTTCTCTCTCTCCCTTTCCCTCCCCTTCTTTAATTCTGTTTTTCAGGGAAGATGGGGTTGCTTTTGCTTTGCTTGTGCAATCTCCTCTTCCTTACGAGGGTCCTCTGGCTTTGTTCACTTTTAAGGCTGGAGTGTGGGCTGCGGGCTGTACTTTTTGCAGTTTTGAGGTTTAATTGAGGGGGGAAGCTGTGATTCTGAATCTATCTGCTGATTCCAGCATCCACCAACAGGTGTAGGGGCACACTGGAACCTATTTCCCACTGCCTTACAGTCTGTCTGTGCAGCGGGATGTAGGTTTCGTCCCAACTTAGGAACCGAGGTGGAGGCTGCTCATAGGTGGGCGGAGGCAGTGCAAATCTCTGCCTGGAAAATGGTGGAGGTGGGCAGCTCCTCTTTTGCAGATCCTCTCTCTCCATTCGTCTGGGTCGCTGGGCGATCCACTCTGATGGGCTGTGGTGGTGTGGGAGGCACCAGGGATCAGCTGCACAGCTGGGCGCTGGATCTGGGGTGTCACCAGCAGGCTGGAGTGGAGGAGGGAGTCGGGAGTTCCCTCCTCTGAAGTTGAGAACCACAGATCAGCACCTCCCTAAGATATGCTGTTCCCTTACACAAGCATGGGGTCGTACGCTGGGTGCCTCAGTCAAGGTGGGCCCAGAGCTCCAGAGATCCAAAGGGCAGGTGGTGAGTGGTGAGAGTGGCTTTAGGCCCCTCACAGGGTATTTCAGCCAGAAATGGAGCTGGTATCTCTGAGGGTCGGGCGCCTAGAGCCTCCCTGGGTGACTGGCGGCTTGGTGCTGGGCGCCGGGTGAGATGATGTACCCGGGGAGGGAACTGAGATTTGAGATTCCCATGTGGCAGGCAGGGGCCACGTGTAGTGGAACTGCAGCAGCTAAGGGCTGCAATATCCGGCCCTGTGTGGGACCAAGGGTCCCGGGCCTCGAACCTGTGAGGCTGGCGGTGGGCAGGGGTGTGGGGGAAGGAAAGTAAGAGTCTTTTTGGGAACTCACGTTTGGATAATCTCACAGTTCCACCTATGCCGTCGCCAACTTACTGGAACTCTCTTTTTTATTTTTTTAGGAGGCAAATTATTATGTTTGAGGAGACAAAAAAATTATGATGTATTCTTATTATGTTGCCTAGGCTGGTCTTGGACTCCTGGGTTCAAACATTTCTCCCACCTCAGCCTCAAAGTGCTGGGATTGCAGACTTGAGCCACTGTGGCCAGCAGTTGTTTTTTTTTCCAAAAAGCGAAATTCTGGGGGATGCTTACCTTCAGGTATTGTTGGAGTGCTTTATATATGACCATGTATTTATTTCTCATAACAGTCCTGTAAAATAAGTATAATTATTATCTCCACTTTATAAGATGATTAAATAGCAGTACAGAGAGTCTAAGTGTGTAGCCCGTGCCCAGAGCTGATAAGTGGTAGGGCCAAGATTTAGCCATGTGGCTGAATGTCAGAGCCTTCCTTCAGGGGCCTTCCTTGTCTAGTCCTTACTAATTGTTCCTATGCTTGCTACACAGCTGTCATCTTGAATCTTTTCTTTACTGCTTCCATAAGTATCTATTGCTGCTTAACAAACCATCTCAAATTTATTTCTCCTCTAGACAATTCCATTGTTTTTAGAGACGATAAAAAAATATTGTATTTATTTTTGCCAGGGTGAACTTGCCTCATTACCAGATACTATGTATTGGAGGTATTTTGTGCTTGACAGAAGATTGACTGCCTTGCCTCTATCTTTTAAAAATTATTCCCCTTGTTTTCAACTTGTCTTCTCATTTCAGCTTCTATTATTCCTGGCATGATTGAGCCCCACAGCTTTTTGGAATTCTTCAGGATAGATTAGCTCCCCCCCCAGCTTCCTTCTCTTGCATTTTCTTCAGTCTGCTTCCTTAATTACCATCCTTCTACATGCTTTCTGTCATTAGAAAATATGTTGTATGCTTTTGGTCTCTATCCTGTTCTCTTTAATATTGAGGGTTTATAATTTTTTATTTGTTTTTACCATCATTTAATGGGATTTCAGGAGAGAGAAAGAGAGATAAATGTAAGTACTTTGCTATCTTGAACCACTAATCCACTTTTTGAATAAAACATCATTATTATGAGTGTAACATTTATTGTTTAGTGTTGAAGAAACAAAAGTTATTATAGCACAGTTAATATAAGTGAGTAATTTTAAGTTAAGTTATTTGTCAGGGAACATGCATGTTGAAATTTTTTTCTTGCTAACCAGTATGAAGTAGTTAAAGTATACATATCATTTCATTATTTCTTTGTTTACATTGGAGAAGAAGCTGGGTAGGATGATATCTGTCATTTTTAATGTGTATTATTTTATAAAATTTTAAAATATTTTAGAATATTTAAGACTTCATACTACTTTAGAGTTGGAAGAAAATTTATAGGTAAGTAGTTCTTTGATTTACAAATGAGAAAACAAATCCAGACAGGTTAAATGATTTATTCAAGATTTTCAATCTATTTGTTGACTGAGTTAGTCATAGAATTTAGGTTTCCTAAGTATTTCTGTTATTCTGCTGAACAGTTTCATTCCCTTTAAGTTTGTTATGCTATTTTTATCTGTTTTCTTTCTTCTGCAGCACCTTTAAGAACCACTGTTCAGCATACTATGTAGTTTTGAATAGTATATATGGCACTCGTGTAAAATGAGGTAGTTTAGACTAGTGGGCGTCTCATATTTCTTTTAGCACTAGTAGCCCCTGATTCTAAGCTATAAGTTGAATGCCATCATATGCATGATTTAGTTATAATATGTATGCTTAATATATATTTTAAAATTTAAAGTAATACATATTCTTCATGCTCTAGATTTTCTATAACAAACAATACAAAAAAGAAAATAGTTCTATATAGAAATTATTAAAGTTAGCATTGGGTGTTTTTTGTTTTGAGAGATGTATAAACATGTGCAAATTTAGATAAGCAGGTGTATAAATATGTGCACGGTTATTTTTAACTACCAGATAGCCAGTGTTCTTTGAAATTTTATGTATGTTCATCTTATAAACCTTCAGCCTGGACGACACATAGCAAGATCCTGTCTGTACATAAAATAAATTAAAATATTAGCCAAGTCTGGTTGTAGTTCCAGCTACTTGGGAGGCTGAGAAAGGAGGATCACTTGAGCCCAGGAGTTTGAAGTTCCAGTGAGCTATGATTGTGCCACTGTACTCTAGTCTAGACAACAGAGTGAAAACAAACAAGCAAAACCCCCAAACTTAATATGTGCACAGCTAAGCTTATGCTCTTACCTCTACTAGCACTGATGGTCTCCTTAGTCCATGACTCCTGTTTCCCCTCAATTTCTACAGCCAATTGGATATTAAGTCCTTGCTGTACCGTTTGGTAAATATGTATCCCTTCTTCTTTATTCCAAGGCCACTGCTTCAGTGTAAACCCTTTAAAAAATGTGTATACTTAAAATATACAAGATGATAAGATACATGTACAATAAAATGGTTACTATAGTAGAACAAAGTAGCATAACTATCATCTCACATAGTTACCTATTTTTCCCCCTGTGGCAACAGCGGCTAAATCTACTAATTTGGCACAAATTGTAGTACATTATTATTAGCTGTTATCCTTATATTATATATCAGACCTTTCAACTTGTTCATCATACATATTTGCTACTTTATATCCTTTGACCTGCATCTCCGTATTCTCCGACCCCCACCCCAACCCTGATAACTAGTGTTTTAGTTTCTATGTCTACATATCTTGTGCAATCTTTTTTCCCCCCCTGTATCTGGCTTATTTCATGTAGCATATTATCCAGGTTCATCCATGTTGTGGCAAATGGCAGGCTCTCCTCCTTTTTCAAGGCTGAATAATATTCCATTATGTGTGTGTGTGTGTGTGTGTGTGTGTGTGTGTGTATGTATGTGTGTGTGTATACACATTACAGCTTCTTTATCTGTTTGTTGATTGATGGGCACCTATGCTGTTTCCATATCTTGGCTATTGTGAATAGTGCTGCAGTGAACACAGGAGTACAGGTACTCAGTGACGCCCTTCATCACCTCTATTCTAGCTAATTGGAGGAGCTTCTTATTAATTGACCCCTTTCCACTTTTTTCCCTCTCTCTGGTCCATTTTGCATACTGCTACCAAAGTTTTCTTTTTCAAAACAAAGAACAAGTACTGACACCTCATTGTTTAGAAACCGCTTTTGACTCCCAACTGCTTATAAGATGTCTAACTCACTTAGCCTAGGCCTTAAGACTTTTCACAACCTAAGTGAGGGTAGCACTTATTTTTAGCAAATTTTTAGACCCTACTCTCTGTTGTCATGTTGTTTTAAATCTGTTTTTTTCTCCACTATTTCACATGAAAGCCCAGATCAGAGCTTGGTACATGATAAGCTCTCAACACTCAACATATGTTTGAAGAGTGAATGAATGAATGAAAGTGGTACTATTACATATATCAGTAATCCCTTTACCTTTCTTCTTTCTACCTAGACAGTCCTGTTCAACTTTCAGGCTTTAAAAGGAGAAAGCACAGCAAATTAACAGGAAATATGTGCTCTATGACCAACTCCTAAAGGAAGCAGTCAACTCCAAGGAGCCTGCTTTACCAATGGTACCTCTGTGAATGAGCTTTACTGTATTAATAACACTTTGCAGGGTTAGTTGCTGGGCTCCATGATACACATCCAGTGGTGACAGTGTTTACATCCTCTGCAGTCTGTATCAGCATGCGAGGAGCTAACAGTGTTGGTTTAGAAACTTTATAAACAGGACTCCCTGGAGTCAACATGTTTTGTGGGAGTTACTACATGTATTATTTTTAGAAGTCACTTGACAAGTAAATGATTACAGCTTGGCATATGCCCCAGGACTTCAGAGATGTTTCTAGACTATGTTTTCTGAAGGAGGACTTTGTTTGATTATTTGATATAGTTTCTAAAAATCAATAATGCAATTTCAAAAATAAAATGCAATAACGAATATACAATTTAAAAGCACATTCAGGTGTTAAGCCGGGGGTCTTATGCTTGTGGTAAAATCATTTCACTCACTGCAAACACATTGACTTCCATTGCAAAATGGAATGAAATAAAGGCAAAAATAATGGAGAAGAAAGCAATTGCATCCTATTTCTACTTGATTTTAAAGTTGTCTTTAAAAAAATATTTTTAATTTTATAAACTCTGTAGTGTAATAAATATTTTACAACAAACTTGCTACAAATCTCAAGAGAATTTTAAACAGTTTAGAAGTGTTTTAAATAGTTAAGAATATTCAGTAATTTTCTGAAACCAAGTGGGAAGTACTACTTACTATCATACAATGGAGGACCAAAAACCCACAAAAAAACAGAATTTATTTATTAAAAATTGTGTATATATTCTTACATGTTTAAACTTCAGTCACCTTCAAAGTATTCTCCATTTAATGCAGTACACCTACTAAGACACTTTTTCCCTGCTCAAAACAGTTTTTGTACGCTTCAGTTTTGATGATGCCTTTCAGTGCTTCTGGTGCTTTTTGTTTTACCTCTTCCGTATTGGCAAAATGTGTCCCTTTGAGGATATTTTTCACTGGGGAAACAAACAAAAAAATCACTCTGGGCAAGATTGGATGAATAGGGAGGGTTGGGTATGGGGGTCATGCTGCTTTTGGTCAAAAACTGCTGAACACTCAGTGCTGTGTGGGTAGGTGCATTGTTATGGGGGAAGGACCAGTCACCTGTTTGCTACAGCTTGGGATGTTTCTTCCACAACGTGGCCTCTCACAACAATGCTAGCTGGTACATGGATGCATATGGGTTCCTAGAACACTTACCTAGTGGGAGGAAGCCTGTATTACAAGGGCCTACCCTCCAAAGGATAATTCCAGTTTTTTGGGGGGTCCCCCCCTTGTAGTAATTTTAGCCAAAATATCTCTTTACAATTGTAAAGGAGATTATGTAGTTTTAGGAATGGACCTTTGTGATGGCTGAATTATCTCCAATAAATGTCTAACTTTTTCTCTTTTTTTAAATTTTAATTTTTTATTTTAAAGATGGGGGGTACAATTCAGGGTTAGGTATACAAATGTTCATCATGCAGGAACCCTTGTTGATGAGGTGTGCCCCTCCTTCCCCGGGCAGACTCCCACTACTGCCTATCCCTCTTCCCTGTCCCCTTCCTGGCAGTTTCCTGCTACTGCCAATGCTTGAGCAATTTATTGTTCAAGGTCCGCTTATGAGTGAGAACATGTGATACTCAGTTCTTTGTTTCTGTGAAAGATTGCTCAGTATTATAGACTCTAAATCCATCCAGGTTGCTGTGAAGTTCATGATTTTGTTCTTTATGACTGTGTAATATTCCATCATGTATATGTACCACATTTTTAAAAATCTAGTCTTTTTTTGATGGGCAGCATGGTTGGTTCCATGTTCTTGCTACTATGAACAATGCTGAGATAAACATACATGTGCAGGTATCTTTTTGTAGAGTGATTTGAGTTCTTCCGGGTGTATTTCCAATAGGGGGATTGCAGGGTGATATGGAAGGTTGATGTTTAGATCTTTTAGGAATCGCCATACTGTTTTCCACAGAGGCTGTACTAGTTTACACATCCACCAACAGTGTACAAGTGTTCCCTTTTTGCTACATCCTCTCCAGCATCTGTTGTTTTTTGAGTTATTGATGATGGCCATCCTGACTGAGGTTAGGTGGTATCTCAGTCTAGTTTTAATTTGCATTTCTTTAATGACTAGTGAGGCTGAGCATTTTTTCATGTATCTTTTGACTGCTTGTCTTCTTTTGAGAAGTGTCTATTCATAAATTTTGCCCACTTTGTAATGGGACTGTTTGTTTTTTCTTTTTGGTATGTTTGAGTTCCCTGTAGATCCTAGATGTTAGACCTTTGTCAGACGTACAGTTGGCAAATTTTTTTTCCCAGTTTGTGGGCTGTCTCCCTACTCTTTTGATGGTTTCTTTGGCTTTGCAGATGCTTGTCAGTTTGATGAGGTCCCACTTATCTATCTTATCTCTTATGGCATGGGCACCTGGGGTTTTGATCAGGAATTGGTTGCCAGTTCCAATTTCCATAAAGTTGTCTCTTGCATTTTCTAAGGTTCCTATAGTTGGAGCTTTTACATTTAGATCTTTGATCCATTTAGAGCTGATTTTTGTACATGGTGATAAGTAGGGATCTTGTTTTAATCTTCTGCATGTGGTCAGTTTTTCCCAGCACCATTTATTGAATAGGTTCTTCTCTCCCCAGTGGTTGGTGGTGGAGGCTTTGTTGAAGATGAGTTGGTTCAGAAATTGAGGTTTTGTTTCTGGGATTGTTATCCTGTTCCATTGGCCTATATGCCTATTCTTGTACCAACACCAGGCTGTTTTGATTATTGTAGCTTTTTAGTAGAGTTTAAAGTCTGGGAGTGTGATCCCTCCTGCTTTGTTTTTTTGCTGAGAATTGTTTTGGCAATTCGTGGTCATTTATGTTTCCATATGAATTCCTGTATTGTTGTTTCCAGTTCTGAGAAGAATGCTGCTGGTAATATAATATAATGTGTATTGCATTAAATCTGTAGATTGTCTTGGGTAGGATGGACATCTTAACAATGCTGACTCCTCCGATCCATGAGCATGAAATATTTTTCCATTTGTTCATGTCATCTTTGATTTCTTCGAGCAGTGTTTTATAGTTTTCATTGTAAAGGTCTTTCACGTCTAGGAAAGATGCCAAGGTATTTGATTTTTTTTTTGGCTGTTGTGAATGGGATTGCGCTTTTTATTTGGGTTTCTGTTTGTTTATTGTTAGTGTATAGAAATGTGACTGTCTTTGCACATTAATTTTATACCCTGAGACTTTGCCAAAGTCCTTTATCAGTGGAAGGAGGGTTTGACAGATTCTTTTGAATTGTCAAGGTATAGAATCGTGTTGTCTGCAAGGAGGGATAACTTGACTTTTTCTTTTCCTATTTGGATACCCCTAATCTCCTTCTCTTGTCTGATTGCTCTAGCTAGCACTTCTAAAACTATGTTGAAAAGGAGAAGTGAGAGTGGGCATCCTTGTCTTGTTCCATTTTTCAGGGGAAATGGTTCCAATTTCTATCTGTTTAGCAGTATGCTGGCTGTGGGATTCTTGTAGATGGCTCTTATTATTTTGAGATATGTTCCATCTATGCCTACATGTTTGAGGGTTTTTATCGAGAAGGGATGCCTGATTTTATCTTTTTCTGCATCTAATGATATAATCATGTGGTTTTTGTTTTTACATCTGTTGATGTATTTAATTTTGTTTATGGTCTTATGAATGTTGAACCAGCCCTGCATCCCGGGGATGAAGCCTACTTGGTTGTGGTGGATGATTTTTGAAATATGTTGTTAAATCTGATTTGTAAGGATCTTGTTGAGAATTTTAGCATCTATGTTCATCAAGGATATTGGCCTGTAGTTCTCTTTCTTTGTTGAATCTTTACCTGGTTTGGGTAACAATGTGATGTTAGCTTTGTAAAATGATTTGGGGAGAGTTCCATCAGAAGGATTGGTATCAGTTCCTCTTTGGATGTTTTGTAGAATTCTGGTGGAAAACCATCTGGTCCAGGGCTTTTTTTTTTTTTTTGGTAGGTAATTTTCTTATGACACAGTCAATTTCCTGGATGGTTATTGGTCTATTTAGAGTCTTGATTTCTTCTTGTTTCAACTTGAGGAGGTTGTGTGATGTCAGAAAGTCCTCCATTTCCTTTAGGTTTTCAACTTTGTTTCCCTATAAGTGTACATAGTAGTCTCTGATAATCTTTTGTATTTTGGGGGGGTCCGTTGTGACTTGATCTTTTGCATTTCTGATTGTGTTTATTTGGGCTTTTCCTCTCTTTTTCTTGGTCAGTCTAGCTAGGGGACCATCAATCTTGTTTTCTTTCAAAGAACCAGCATTTTGTTTCATTGATTTTTTTTTTTTGTATTATGTTTTTGTCTTTCATGTTCTGAATTTGGACTTTTATTTTGGTGATCTGGATTCTTTTGCTGAAGTTAGGGTTTTGGTGATCTTGCTTTTTCAGCTCCCTTAGGTAATTTGCTAGGCTGTTCATTTGTGATCTTTCTATTTTCTTCATGTGTGTTTGTAGAGATATGAATTCCTCTCTTAGTACTGCTTTCATGGCATCCCAGAAGTTTTGGTAAGATGTTTCTTCCTTTTCATTTGTTTCCAGGTATCTTTTAATCTCTGTTTTGATTTTCATGTTGACCCAGGGGTTGCTTAACATCATACTGTTTAGTGTCTATGTCTTTGTGGGTTTTGGGGGAACTTTGTTGGTGTTGATATTTGTTTTTATTCCTCTGTGGTCTGAGAAGGTGCATGGCCGAATTTCAATCTTATGAAATTTATTTATGCTTGATTTATGGCCAAGGATGTGGTCGATCTTAGAGTACATTCCATGTGGTGATGAGTGAAATGTATATTCCATGGTCATTGGGTAGAATGTTTTGTAGGTATCAATTAAGTCCATGTGGTCAAGTGTCAAGTTGAGGTTCTGGATCTCCTTGTGATTTTTTGTCTTGATGATCTGTCTAGGGTTGTGAGTGGGGTAGTTAAGTCCCCAGGTATGATAGTGTTAGAGTCAATATCTTTTTTAAGTTTACCTAGAAGCTGCTTGATAAAAATTGTTGCTCCTATGTTGGATGCATATATGTTTAGGATGGATAGTTCTTGTTGATGGATTGAACCTTTTATCATTATGTAGTGACCTTCCATATCTTTTTTAATTTTTGGTAGCTTAAAGGGTATTTTGTCTGATATTAAGGTCACATATGTCTAATTTTTATATATTTACATGTATATATACCTTATGTATATTGAGTTGTGTGTATATAAATATCTCTTTTCATATTTAGGACTCTCCAAAAAATGTGGAATCCTTCGCATCTATGCTGAGGAATTCTCCTCTTACACAGATGGGACCTGCCAAGGACAAACTGGTCATTGGACGAATCTTTCATATTGTGGAGAATGATCTCTATATAGATTTTGGTGGCAAGTTTCATTGTGTATGTGGAAGACCAGAAGTGGATGGAGAGTAAGTAGAATCATTACCAAGTGCTGGAAGAGTGTTCATAAAAGTTGAGTTAAGCTGGGCTCGGTGGCTCAGCCTGTAATCCCAGCGCTTTGGGAGGCTGAGGTGAGTGGATTGCCTGAGCCCGCGGGTTTGAGACCCGCCTAGGCAACTTGACGAGACCTCATCTCTACAATAAATCAAAAAATTAGCCGGGCATGGTAGCGCGCGCCTGTAGTTCCAGCTACTTAGAAAGCTGAGGCAGAATGATCGCCAGAGCCCAGCAGGTCGAGGCTGCAGTGGCTGGGAGCGGCCACTGCACTCCAGTCTGGGTGACAGAGTGAGACTCCAACTCAAAAAAAAAAAAATTTGAGATAGCCCAAAAGTATTGTTGTATACGGGTGATTTTTGAAAGGACAGAAAATATATTTCTCTTGATAATGCTATTAGAAGAAAATGCTGAAGTGCTTTAAAAATATTTGTTAGTCTTGGATAGACTCATGTCTTCTCAAAGTGGGGAGTGCAGTTTTCAACAGACAAGAATGTTCATCCTCATAGTAGATCATCCTATACTGTAAATTTAAACCCAACTCTGTGGTGTTGCATACTGCTCAGGCTGTTTTGCCTGTAACCTTTTTTTGCCCCTTCTCTGTTTCACAGTTGCTTTCAACTTCCTTGTGCACCTCTGTCTTACTTCACCAAATTCTGATCTTTATCATTTTTTCATATATTTTGCATTTATTTTCAGAATTCCTATTTTTCCATTATATAAACAGAGTTCATTATATGAGTAGTCTATAGGTAAAGACATTTATGAGTATGAATATGCTTCGGGGAAAGCACTAAGGTGGAAGAGCTAGGAGTGGGACATCAGGAATTGAGGTGCTCAGCTAGAGAAGGGAAAATCGTAGTTAAGAAGAGAGAAATGGTTTTCTCCCCATCAGTTCCTATCGCACACATTTGTTAGATGTCAGTATTTCTGGTATCAAGATGCAGCTTCCATTTCATGGTATATCATGTAACTGGCAGTGTTTTTTCTTAATAGCATGTAAATTAATGGTGAATCTAGTCATCGGTGGTATTTTAGATAGAGGAATTTCAGTGATTAAGAAGTTTGTGGTGTTTAAGAATGAGTCATGTTATAGAACCGAATAGCGCAAGAATCTACTCTAGACCTGGAAGAGCAGTTGTGAGAATGGGTTGCCTCTCTCCTGGGAGCGCTGGATATCTAAAGGTGCAGTTGATAACTGGGATTACCCAATTTGAAGACATAAGCTTGTTCTACCTGAATCTGAATAGGACCTGACAGACTTAACAGAATACACATTTCCTCTCATCAGTGACGTATGAGTAAATACTTAACATCCAACTTTTTGATTTAAAAAAAAAAAGACCCTGATTTGCTGATTTCTGTGGCATAAAATATTCCCACCATGGCCAATTTCAAGTTACCAACATGATGTCACTGAGTTGCTCTCACAAACTGGCATTAGCTGACTCCAGCACACCTCGGCCTCAGATAATCTGATGCTAAACAGTGTCTCAACAAGGTGAGCAGTACAAGCCAGGTGATACCTGGAAGACAAAATGGCATGAGAGGTAATGGCTCAGGCATGATTGGGTTGGCATATCAATTAACATACAAGCTTAGTCAAAAGTAGTAAGACCTAAAGAAATTTCTAAGTAGGATATGTCTGTCAATCCAGATTTTAATGCTGTAATCTGTATCTATTATGTAAAGAGTTATAAAGGGACTGAATTAGTTATTAGATATAAAGATTTAGAGTAGTGACTGACATATAGTAAATAGTGCTATAATTATTGTTGTTATTTGTGTTGCTTGTTATTATTGAAATTCTGGTAACCTAATGATGACATTCCTCAAGAATTCCTTTTGAGAAGGGTTTATGAAAGAAGCAAGTTGAAAATACATGACCCAAAAGTTATTCTTCAAGAGAGACATCCTTAGGTCTTGGGTACTATCAGCAGAAGCTGTAGCAGATCATTTTCTCATGAATAGAAAATATGTCAGTAATTTTAAAATGAAGTACTGTTTTATTTTACGCAAAGAGAGCTAGTCCCCTTCCTACAATTGATAAACCTTTCTTCATGCTACCATGGATGCTATTCAGTTGCAGTGGCCATCTAACATGCAGCTGGAGAATCAGGTGTTAATTTTATAAAAAGATGGCTTTTAATCAACATTTGTATACCTAGCCCTGAATTGTGAACTGTACCCCACATCTTTTTTTTTCTTTGAGTTGGAGTCTCATTCTGTCGCCCAGGCTGGAGTGCAGTGGCACAGTCGCAGCCATCCTAGCGTCGAACTGCTGGGCTTCGGCAATCCTTCCAGCTCAGCCTTTCAAGTAGCCAGAACTACAGGCGTGCGCTACCACACCCGGCTAATTTTTTGACTTATTGTAGAGATGAGGTCTTGCTAAGTTGCCTGGGCTGGTCTCGAACCCGTGGGCTTAGTCAGTTCACTTGCCTTGGCCTCCCAAAGTGCTGGACCATAGGTTGGGCCGCTGAGCCCAGTCATCATACATCTTTAAAATAAAATTATTATTATTTTTTTTAAAAGATGACTTTTACAGGTATTTCTCAGCAAATATTCAGCTGCTCAGTCAAATTTATTACAAACTGCAGATACCAGTCATGTTTTTTATATTTGAGGATGAAATTTTGTTAATAATATTTCATTTATGGATATTTATTTCTTTGTAGGTGTTCTTTTATCTGCACTGGTTTTTTTTTTTCCTCAATTATATTTTTAAAATATCAATTTTGTCATTATGTTATATTCTTGAACATAATATTTATGCCTTAGTGACCTAGAATTATATTGCCCAGGCTGGACTTGAATTCCTGGACTCAAGCAATCCTCCTACCTCAGCCTCCCATTAGCTGGGATTTACAGGCGTGAGCCACCACACCTGGCTCAAAATCATAGATTTTAAAATATCAGGTTTGTGATTAGATAGTTCTCTAATGAGTGCTATCATATGATTTGAATATATTATGTGTATAGTATAGGTTTAAATGGTTAAAAACTGAAATCTGATGCACCATTTATTGAATCCTAATTTTTAAATTTAAAACTATACATACACCATATATGCACATATTCATGAATGACTATCATGAAGAGGGAGGAGCCAATGTGGTACAGGAGTTGATTTGTTTGTTTGTTTATTCTTTCATTCAACAAATACTAGATCTCTTCAATTTGCCAGGCATTGTTGGCACTGTTGTAAGGATGGTAAACAAGACAGACTAGTGTTCTGCTCTCATGAAATGCTATTCTTAATGGGAGGAGGAGGAATAGAAAGTAAACAGGTACATAAATCTATTAAAAATATTAGTTATTATACAAGTGAAAAAATAATGTGTGACAGGATGCCTGGCGAATAGAAGGTAATAGTGGTCAAAAAATGCCTTTGACCTCTGTTGCTAGTGCTGTAATTCTGAAATGCTATCAAAGTCATTTTTTTTTTTTTAATGGTAAATGAGATCAAGCCTTAAGCTTTATTCCTCTTTAGTCCTACAGATTGGTAATCCTATTTCTAACAGGGTGCCCAAGGGAGTAGTAGTTCTTCATCCAAGATTTAATCTCAACCTTGTAGACTCGGGCAATCTTTCCTCCTCAGCCTCAGTAGTTAACCTCAATAGTTTGATTACTTTTTTCCCTACCTACACCCCTATATGCGTACCCTTATGGCTATGTAGATAACAAGTCCAGCTCTGTATCTACATACTTTGTTTTTTGGAGAGAAACTTTAACCTAGCAAATTCCTTATTGTTTAGTTTTCAATCTGTCATGAAATGAAGGTGTATACTCGTCACAGAATATTTATTAACTCTCTTGAGTTGTACATGGAGTGCCTGGATTCTCTCCAAACCCCTTCTCTAGGATCATGATAGCTATCTATCTATCATGCTTTGAAAGTATTGCAGAGAAGTGTCAGGCCAGCATAATTTCTGTTGCAGTTATTTTTTATTCCTATTTGGATCTAAAACAAAATTGTGGGTGGGAAGCTACTTTATTCAAATGCTTGCCTATTGTCTTTATCACTGGTGGAAGGATGCTGACTGTGAACCAGAAAGGAATGAGATCCAGTTTGATTGTTTCTGGCCTTCCCCCTTTAGTACCTGCAAGTGTAGATTATATGACCAGATAGAACAGTATATTGGACTGTTTTCTCTTTACCTCTATGATGTCAGGCCTCTCACTGAGCAGATTCTGGGAGGCTAAACCTCAATAATGGCAGAGCTTCCTGCTTTGGGACTTTTTAAGTTACTATATATAAGGCAGATATTTACATGATTTGTTCATCATTCATCAGCCTTACTTTCTTTTTTTGTCCTTTTAAATAACTAGTTTTTTTCTTCATTTAGATTTTTGTAGTTGACTGCCTTTTACCTTAGGACAATTTAAAGATTAATTAAATACAATGAAAAGTAAAATTTAATGAGCTCTAGTACATACAATTTAATGTGCTTCCAGTTTAGCCATATGTTTTAAGTTTTTCATTATTATTTTTATTTATTTTTCAGTAGGGGTCTCATTCTGTCACCCAGGCTAGAATATAGTGACATGATCACAGCTCACTGCTGCTTCGACCTCCTGAACTCAGGTGATCCTTCCTCCTCAGCCGCTTGAGTAGCTGGGACTACAGGCATATGCCACCATGCCTGGTGTGTTTTTACTTTTTTATTTTTGTAGAGACAGGGTCTCACTATATTACTCAGGCTATTCTTGAACTCCTGGGCTCAAGCAATTCTCCAGCGTCAGCCTCCCGAACTGTTGGGATTGCAGGCGTGAGCCACTATGTCCAGCCTCATTATTGCTTTTAATAAATACATTTGATGACATGTCAGACTTATAGCAACTGATAAGGATGAAAATCATTTTGGTTAACTGAATATTCTAGTTAGCTAGGTAACAACCTTTTAATACGTTCTGTAAGTGTTTTTATGTTCATTTTTGATCATAGTTTAAAGGAAAAGTTTTCAATCTTAGCACCAAAAAGCTCTAGAGTTTTACAGAAAGGTGTCAGAGATTGTTTTGGGGGGAGTGGGGGTAGTAGAGAGGCACTTAGGCCCTACTTTCAGAGCAGCTGTACCTTTATCTGTTTTGTATATTAGTTCTGGGAACATTTCCTTAACATGTATGGTGTTTCTCCTGCCAAAAAAAAAAGTTTGAAAAACATTTTGAAAGGAAGAAACTGATTTTAGAAATACATTGCCTTAATAGTAATGTTTAGAATATAATCTATAGTGTTTAAGCATGAAACTAGTGATTTGGTCTACTTAGGGTGATTGCAAAATAGACAGGAGGTTGAGCCTGCGGTGGGCCGTGATTGTGCCACTGCATTCCAGTTTGGGCAACTGAGTGAGATCCTGACTCAATAAATAAGTAAATAAATAAATAAAATTGCTCTTGAATTAGATTGAGCAAGAAAATGATAAAAATTGAAATAAAAATAATAAAAATTGGCCGATATTGCTTTCCAATTGTGTTTTTCCTCTTGTTCTATTTTCAAGTGACTGACCCTGGCAATGACAGACCTTGCAGTGTGGGTATTGTTATGTAAGGAAGTCAGAGCAGGGCTCCAAGTGATTGGACCCTTACTCAGAGATAAGGCCTTGATCCCATATTTGAATATTTACATTAAGTTAATATTTTTTGGTATATTTTTATTTTAATATTTATTTGCTTCCTTATTTGTTTATTTAGAGCTAGAGTCTGGCTCTGTTGTTTAGGCTGGAGTGCAGTGGCACTCATAGCTTACCACAGCCTTGACCTTCTGGACTCAAGTAATCCTCCCTTCTCAGCCTCCCTAGTAACTGGGACTGCAGTTGTATGCCACCATGCCTGGCTCATTTTTAAATTCTGTGTAGAGATGGGGCCTCACTGTGTTGCCCAGGCCAGTCTCAAACTCCTGTCCTCAGATGATCCTTTCTCCTTGGTCTCCTAAACTGTTGGAATTACAGGCATGAGCCACCATGTATGACCTACATTAATATATTTGCTGTGCTTATGTATACTTTTTTTATGAATCTCTACTTTAACCTTATATTTCATAAACCAGTCTGGGAATCAGAGGGCTTTAACTGTGATTTTAAAATACAAAACAATTTCCCCATCATGATAATCTGCATACTCTTGATCTTAGACACATTTTCTTCTGTCATATTAATGTAGCACAGTTTTACAAACTTTGTTCTAGTGTGAATTAAGATTTACTTTCCATATTCCATCTGATTTCCTTCTGATAATCATACAGTTTCTTGAAAACTTACATTGGTATTTTATGTATATTGTCTTATTTATTCTTAACAAGAAACATACAAAGTAGATATTGTCCCCATTTTCTAAACGAAGGAAATGAGTCTCTGAGCGTAAATAATGTGCTACAGTCACACAACTGGTAATTAACAAAGCAGGGATTCAAACCTAAGGCTGTGTGTACCCAAAACCCATGAATGTTCTTTTCATCCTATGGTGCTGCTCTCTGCTCTCGAAATCATACATTATAGTAACTCAAGTGCCACAAAGACCTTCTGAAACAGTCTCACATATGAAGCAGTCTCATAGCAGGGACCCTGAAGGCAGCGTTCTTGTGGAGTGCTGTGAAGAATGGTAGGTAGTCTATTGTGTCTTTGGTTCTTGGTGTCCGTGGTTGCTATGATCTGAATGTCGGTCCCCCCCAACACCCCCAGGAATTCATTTGTTGAAACTTAATCATCAGTATGATAGGTAAGAGATAGGGCCACTGGGAGGTGATTGAGGTCTTGAGGGCTCAACCTTCTTGAATGGGATGAATACCTTGATAAAAGAGGCCCCAGAGAGCTGCTTTGCTCTTCCCGTCATGTGAAGACTCAGTGAGAAGGTGCCACCTATGAACTGGGACCAGGTCTTTCACCAGACACTGAATCTTCGTGTGCCTTGATCTTGAACTCCCAGACTCTAAAACTGTGAGAAATAAATTTTCTGTTGTTTATAAGCTACCCAGTTTATGGTATTTTGTTAAAGCAACTCAAACAGACCTAAGACAATGGTATGGTGTTTTTGAATAGTGTTATCACCAATAAGCTCATAACTAGCAAGTCGAGGCTTTGTTTCTTAGTGTACCTGTATCATAATTATGGTGAGACTTGTAGTCATAGGAACTGGTTAATGTTTGACAATGATTAGTTGCTTAAAGTCAGCCTGCCTCAGCTGGGCTCCGTAGCTCAGCCTGTAATCCCGCACCTTTGGGAGGCTGAGGTGAGTGGATTGCCTGAGCCCGCGGGTTCAAGACCTGCCTGGGCAGCGAGACCTCATCTCTACAATAAATAAAAAAAATCAGCCAGGCGTGGTAGCGCATGCCTGTAATTCTGGCTACTTGGAAGACGGAGGTGGAAGGATCGCTGGAGCCCAGCAGGCGAGGCTGCGGTGGCCGGGAGCGGCCACTGCACTCCAGTCTGGGCTACGGAGTGAGACTCCAACTCAAAAAAAAAAAAAAAAGTCAGCCTGCCTCGTGTTATTTGGGAATGGTATATATATATTTTTAAGTATATTCTGTAAATAATAGAAAATTGGCTGTTTATATATATGATACTTAAATTTTAATTCTTTGGTTCTTTTTATAAAATGTATCATATACTTTCTTTGAACCTTGTTAGATCTAAAGTAGCTTAATCTTTTTTATTGACGACCCAGGGTCAAAATTATAAATATTAATTTCTGTATTGTATGATAATAAAATATATAGAATTATTGCTCCATAACCACATAAGCCCCCAATTCTGTCATTTTGTATTTCACCTTGGAGCGCCATCTCTCTTTTTCTGCTGTTATGCTCATATCTGCTATTTATAACTTTCTCAGATCTCTTCTTCTTCCAATTTGCCAGTACTTGGGAAATAAGTCAACAAGTTTATTGTGCTTAAAATAGGAGCAACTTAGTGTTCGAGAAAGGACCTAGCAGCCTATTCTATAAGTAAAGTACATGTACTTTAGTGAGTGGACTTCAACATGTATTTTGACAGCTCTGACACTTGTTCTGCTTAGTTCTCACTGGGTTTTGTAGCTACTTGATGTCACCAGATAACTAACTTCCTGATAAGTGAAGTGTAACTGGGTTGAGGTTTTGTCTGTGTTGACTGCCTGTTCACTGATGCCCTTGATAGGGATCGTCACATATCAGAACAGTGTTTGTTGAACCAATCAAGGTGTTGAGTGTTTTGGACATGAGCATTTACTGTGGTTGATAACCGCGATACTTTAACACCTCCATCAGAAGCAATAGTGAAAATAACGTGGGATTATTGGATCCCAAATCCTGTTTGAGATGGAGGCAATTCTTACAGTGATTTTGTAAGAAAATGGATAAATTCCTTAAAGCTTTTGTGAAGCCCAAAGAATTGCTTTATGGCATTGATTCGTTTAGTTGCCTTGGAATGCACCTGTAAAACATCTTAACAATCTCAAGAAATAAGCTGCTGATTTAATTTAATTATTTTATTTTATATATTATCTTTTAGAGAGAGAATCTCACTCTGTCGCCTGGGCTGGAGTGCAATCTTAGGTCATTATAACTCCAGACTCTTTGGGCTCAAGCGATCCTCCTACTTCAGTCCCAGCCTCCCGAGTAGCTGGGACTACAGGCGTGTGCCACCTCACTGCCTAATTTTTAAAATTTTTTTATAGATATGGGGTCTCGTTGTGTTGCCCAGGTTGGTCTCAAACTCGTGGCCTCAAGTAGCCCTCCTAAGTCAGACTCTCAATGTGCTGAAATTATAGGCATAAGCCCGACCTGATTTTGTTAATTTTATTTTATTTTTATTTTTTTTGAGTTGGAGTCTCACTCTGTCACCCAGACTGGAG
>NW_007248611.1:0-9386 GCF_000164805.1 Carlito syrichta
AAAAAAAAAAAAAAAAAAAAAAAAAAAAAAAAAAAGGCTGGGATTACAGGCATGAGCCAGCATGCCTGGCCACTCATGAGTCCTTTAGGGTCACAGTTCTTCCAATGCAATAGCTAAATGGAGGATTATGGCAGTGCTGTCCTGTAGGAAGAAACCTATGCCACAGTAGACACATGGCTTCCAGGTAAAATACAATTTTATATATAAAATTTAATTAGCATCTTGTCAATTTTGCATCTCAAATAGCTCTTTATTTTTATTTTTTGAGTTGGAGTCTCGCTTTGCTGCCCAGGCTGGAGTGCAGTGGCATGTTCATAGCCACCCCAGCATCAACCTGCTGGACTCTGGTGATCCTTCTACCTCAGTCTTCCAAGTAGCTGGAACTACAGGTGTGCACTATCATGCCCAGCTAATTTTTTATTTATTATAGAGATGAGGTCTCGCCAAGTTGCCCAGACTGGTCTTGAACCCATGTGCCTTGGCCTCCCAAAGTGCTGGGATTACGGGCTGAGCCACTGAGCCCAGCCTTCAAATGGCTTTTGTAGGAGTCTATTCTTCTCAATCTCTACTTTCTTTAATCTCATATGCATTGTTAAAAAATAGTTTTAAACTTGAACCCGTGCTTCTAGGAGGTATGTGCTCCATTTGCTTTAAGTCCACTCATGGGACATACCTGTAGAAGTGGTCATGGTCTGCTCACCATATTCGATGCCACAATGAGCCCCATAGACACAGTCTGCCTTTGCAGAGGTTACAGCCAAACGAGGACAGAGACATTAAATGAGTAATCATGTAAATAATGAGTGTGGTAGGGCTTCAGGATCTCATTACAAAGGGAGGGAGAGTCTGGGAAATTTCCCAGAGAACACTTCTAGAGGAGCCTGGAGGACCTTTAATCTGAGGCCTGAGGGGGAAAATCACTCAGCAACGGGCAAACAGAAGGGCAGTGGGACAAGAAAGTTTCCAGAATAAGACTGAGGGTTGCAGAGTGGTGCTTCAAGGAAATGAAGGAGCTGACATTTGAGGCTGGGTGGGACTGGGTGGGAAAAGCTCTAGTGAGGTCTGCCCTTGAAGGGCCCTGTAAACCTGGTACAGATTTGGGTGTTTATTTTAAAAACAGTTGGAAGACAGTTGAGGATTTTAACCCAAGTGTGATAAAATTGGATGCAGAGTGGAGAATTCACTCCAAGTGGCAGCTAATCTTTTTAAAGAGTACAATCTGATTATGTCATTCTCCTTTTAAAAAATGTGCCTGGGACTACAGGCATGTGCCACCATGCCCTGCTAATTGATTGGTTGATTGATTGATTGATTGGTAGAGAGAGACAAGGTTTGGCTATGTTGCCCAGGCTGGTCTTGAACTCCTGGGCTCAAGCAATCCTCCTGCCTTTGTCTCCCAAAGTGCTGCCATCAGAATGACATCTAGATATGCCATCAGAATGACATCTAAAAATTTTGGGGATGGGGCAGGGTCTCATTCTGTCATTCAGGCTGAAGCACAGTGGCACAATCAGGGCTCACTGCAGCCCCTAAATCCTGAGCTCAGGCGATCCTCCCACCTTAGCCTCCTCAGCAGATGAGACTACAGGTCTATGCTATTATTTCTGGCTAATTAGAAACATTTTTTTTTTTTTTAAGCAACAGGGTCTTGCTATGTTGCCAAGACTGGCCTCAAACTCTTGACCTCCAGCAATCTTCCCACCTCAGTCTCCCAAGTGCTGGGATTACAGACATGAGCCACCATGCCCAGCCTAAATTGTTAGTAAGTTTTGCAAGGCCTCTCTCTTGAACTGATCTCCACTACTCCTCCAGGCTCATATTTGATTCAACACCCCCCTCCCCACATTCCTCCACCCCTAGTTTTCTCCTTGCTGCTGCTTCCATCTTTCATGCTCTTTCATGCTCTTTTGGCTTCAGCCCAGTAAATAATTTTCAGCATTTTACACTGTGATTCACTACTCATATACACACATATATTTAATATATCAAATAAAAACATTATGGAACAATGGAAGAGGGACTCTAATATTTTCCCTTTCTTAAAAATGTGGGCTTAACTTATCAAATTTAATTTCATGACCCAGGTTCTTCCTCTTCGTTTGGGACTTTGCACATGTGCTTCCTTCTGCAGTTTCCTGGGGAATTTCTGCTCTACCTTCCATCTCAACTTAACCAAAAGCCCCAAGGAATCTTTGCTGACTTACCAAGTCTAGCTTAGGCACTCAGTCTAAGACCTCTTTGCCCCCTTTCTATTCTTCCCCCCAACCTTTCCTTCTCCCCCAACCCCAAATACTTATTGAATGCCTATTATATGTCAGGCACTGTTCTAGGCATGGGGGCGGGCTGTCTCCATGGGGGTCTGTGCTCAGAGGACTCCCACACTTGGTTTAATGTGCTACTGTTGCTGTCTTGAACAACTTAGTACATTTTTTTTTTTAGTTGGAGTCTCTGTTGCTCAGGCTGGAGTACAGTGGTACCGCACCTTCTACCTGTTGGGCTCAGGCAATCCTTCCACCTCAGCCTTCCAAGTAGCTGGAACTACAGGTGTGCATTACTACGCCCAGCTAATTTTTGAGTTACTGTAAAGATGAGGTCTTGCCAAGTTGCTCGGGTTTTTCTTGAACCCCTGGGCTCAGGCAGTCCTCTTGACTTGATGTCCCAAAGATGGCAAATGCTCCTTTCCACCACTATCTCCAGCATATGTTATACTGCCTGGCTCCTCATGTACACTAACACACATTTATGTAGCATGAATGAGTGAACAAATATGTTGCCTTCAACCTTTGTTCTTTCTTTCTTTCTTTTTTTAATAGAAACAAGGTTATTCTGTGTTGCCCAGTCTGATCTGGAACTCCTGGACTCAAGCAATCCTCCTGCCTCTGCCTCCCGAAGTGCTGGGATTACAGGCGTGAGCCACTGTGCACCCAGACTCAACCCTTATTCTATAACATGTGATTCCTTTGATCAATGCTGTCCTTGATATTCTTTTGATAAGATTTCCTTGTATTAAAACTCCTTCACTGGCAATTTGCCTATCAACTCTGAAGTGATAACTTTAGCACAGCTATAATTTTAATACATTTGTGAGTTTTATTTGTACTTATGATTGTGGCGAATTCACCAAGCGGATGACTTTAACCAAGTATTTGAATTCTAAGAATCATTCTCAAAGTGAGCAGAGAAAGCCTAAAATGTCTTTGAGATGATTGATGACTTTAATTAAAAATGAGATGAAGGTAGAGGAAGAGAAGTATGAGTTGAGAACTCGAGGGAAACAAATGAGAAGCTTGTCTTGTGCTTTTGAGTTCTCCTTAAAATATAACTTGATTGCCCTGTAACTTATTTCTAAAAATGTTGGTTCTGACTTGAAAATAGAGCTATAGGATGTTGTCTTAAGATGTCATAATCATCAATTGGGGCATCATTTTTCCTAAGAAAACCAATGTTAGTCAAATAACTTTAGTATTTAGGATTTTTTAATTTCTATATTGAGCTTGAAGAATGGCTATGTTCCAATACTTGAACTTTCTGTATAGCTTAAAATATTTTTAAGGGTTAAAAACAAACAAACAAACAAACAAAAAACCAGCCTATCCTTATCTCTTATCTTTTACTGCCATCCTGTGGCCATTTTATTTCTGAATAAAAATCCATTTGCAAAACCAAGTTTATAGATCATGGTTTCAGATTTTATCAGTGATCAGTATACTACAACACACTATTTAGTAGCATTTTGTTTTATTAAAATGTTCCACAGTGCAGCAGTATACAATTACCATGGTATTTTAATTCTGAGTGAGATATCATGCAACATTTTCCAAAAGGACTCTCCTCGGTTATCTCCTTATTTCTTATTTCTTTCCATTCCTTTCTTCCTCACTGTGGCTTTTTAGTGCATGCTGGGGCAGTAGTAGTTTATTGTAGTTTCAATGACAGACTTTCTAAGTTGTCCCTCTGCATTTGGAATACTCACAGATACTCTCTGTTGGAACCCAGGCTTGGGCTTCCTTTCTTGGATGTCCCCTTTTCTGGTCTTCCAGATGTCTACTGAATCCCAGCAGCTTTACTGGTGAGATAAGAGACATGAGCACATCCTGAATGTGCTTACGTGTGGACAGAATGTGCTCATGTGTGTCCCGTCTTGTGATCAGATTCAGTTTTTCTGAAGAAGTGGGGTGCGCACAAGGCTGGGAGTAGGGCAAAGGATGTCTTTTGGCCCAGGGCTCCGGGTTGACATGGCCTGTATGACCAGGAGACCATTTTTTTGTTTTTTAAGTCAGAGTCTCACTCTTATCCCCCAAGCTGGAGTGCAGTGTCATGATCATGGCCCGCCACAGCCTCTATCTCCTGGGCTCAAGCCATCCCTCCACCCCAGCCTCCCAAGTTGCTGGGACTACAAGTGTGCACACCCACACCTGGCTAATTTTTTTGACTTTTTTGTAGAGACAAGTTCTCACTATGTTGCCGAAGGCTGGTATTGAACTCCTGGGCTCAAGTGATCCTCCCACTTCAGCTTCCCAAAGTGCTGGGATTATTGACAAGGACAAGTTTTGCTCATGCTGTCTTTCCTAGACCATTAGGAAACTAGTGTCTAGCCCAGTGGGAAGTAATAAACTGCTGAAGGTAAAGTTTATGAGAGTAGTTAAAGCAGCATAATAATAATTCAGAATATAATATGTAGCTAAAATTTCATCATATAGGAAACATAGGAAGCCCTAATTTACATGCCATGTCTTGTTCTAAACACTTCACATGCATTTTCTCACACTTCAAATACTCCCATGAGGAGTATTATTCTTATTTTACAAATTAAAAAAAAAACCCTGAGTCTTAAAGTGGTGATCCTCCTTGTCTAAGGTTATTCAGCTGTGAATTAGTAGATTGGCTGAACCAATGAGTAAGTAAATAAATGAATATGTGTTACCTTTGATGTCCAGTGTATGTGCTTCATTCTAAATCATTTTCTTATAGATCAAGGAATCTTCCAGATCTTGAATTTTCTTTAATTTTTCTTATACCTCATTCTGTATGTAGTTTTCTCTTGTTTGGTTGGAGAGACAGCCTGGGAATCATGAGATTTTTTTTCTTTTATCCCAGGCCAGATACCAGTAGTGAAGTTTTATTGTTTCTCTACTGAAAAAAAGTACATCTCCAATCTTTGTCAGCATTTGGGCTGATAATCAACATGGAAGCAAGAAATAATCCCCTGGAGCCAGGGGGTCATCATAGTAGGGATCCTTCTTTTTTTTTTTTTTTTGAGTTGGAGTCTCACTCTGTTACCCAGACTGGAGTGCAGTGACCGCTCCCGGCCACCGCAGCCTCGACCTGCTGGGCTCCGGCGATCCTTCCGCCTCAGCCTTCCAAGTAGCCGGAATTACAGGCATGCGCTAACATGCCCGGCTGATTTTTGATTTATTGTAGAGATGAGGTCTCGCTGCCCAGGTGGGTCTCGAACCCGCGGGCTCAGGCAATCCACTCACCTCAGCCTCCCAAAGGTGCAGGATTACAGGCTGAGCCACCGAGCCTGGCTGGGGATCTTTCTAAGACAAACTTTGGTTAAAATGTCATGCTAAAAGAAACTAACCACAACATTTAATTAATTAATTAATTTTTTGAGTTGGGGTCTCATCACACAGCCCAGGCTTGAGTACAGTGTCATAATCATAGCTCACTAAAGCCTCAACCTCCTGGGCTTAGGCAATCCTTCAGCCTCAGCCTCCTGAGTAGCTAGAATTTACAGGCATGTACCACCATACCTGGCTAATTTTTTTGATATTTTTGTAGAGATGAGGTCTCACTATGTTGCCTAGGCTAGTATCAAACTCCTGGGCTCAAGAAATTCTCTTGCCTCGGCAGCCCAAAGTGCTGGGATTACAGGTGTGAGCCACTGTGTACTGGCCAACATTCTTTCAGAATAATTGTTTCCTATATGATGAAATTTTAGCTACTTTTTTTATTCTGAATTATTATGCTGCTTTAACTACTCTCATAAACTTTACCTTCAGCAAACATCTTTTTTTTCTTATTCATGATACAGCTTACTTTGTAGCGCTCAGGGAGGGTCTGTTCACATGTAATAAGGCCCAAGCAGTCTTCTATTTTTTGTCTATAGTAATAAATATGACATGTTTACTATATGCTAGGCACCATTCTAAGTGCTTTGCATGTCCATCTCATTTAATTTTCACAACCCTATAAGGTGTGTACTATTATTGTCCCTAATAACAGCACATATGTCATGAGGTACAGAGAGGGTGATGAATAGGCCCAGAGAAGAGATTTGGTTCACTCAAAGTCTGGAGGCAACAGAACCAATATACATTTAATAAATATTAAATACTTTTGAAATTTTGTATTGTAAATCAAAGCTATTAAAAAAAGAAAAAAAACAATCAGAATCCCTTCTGTATCATTCCCTATCTGGCAAACTGAATCATTTCTCTGTATCAGATACTCCTCTGGTCACCAGCCTAACAATGGATCATTGAAGGGTGCTGATAGCACAATTGTGGCACAAAGTCCACAGGCTGTGTCTCCTTCCCACCTCTCATACATTTAGGAATCCAGTTCATTAGGTCTTTTCCTGATACCTCTCAGAAAACACCTCTCCCCTGGCCTCTATGGGCAGGCTGTGGCCATGTGGGCTGTCTGTTCCTGGTCCCAGCTCCATTCCCACCTCTCCCGTGTGCCACTTGCACTCTTGTCACCTGATGCATCCAATTCTAGAGATCTGGCTCCATCTCATTTGTCATTCTGGTTCTGATATTTGGATTTACATCTGGTCTCTCTGGGACCTGACTTCTAGCCTCTCTGCAGGACCCTGTCAGCGACTTGCTCCTCATCCTGGGAAAGGGTAGCATTGTGGTTAAGAGGGAAGGCCCTGGAATAAATTTGCTGAGATTCATTTCCCTGCTGTGCCACCATTCACTGCCATATGACCTTGGTCAAGTCCAATAAGCTCTGTAAAATCTTCAGTTCCTTTAGCTGTAGTATGGGAATAATTAAATGAATTGTGAGAATACAATGTGGTAATTCATGTGGAGCACTTAGAGTAGGGTCCCGATCCCTGGGGCCAGTTAGGAACTGGGTCGCACAACAGGAGGTGAGTGGGGCCAGCAAGCAAAACTTCATCTGTATTTACAGTCACTGCCCATGGCTCACATTACTGCCTGAGCTCTGCCCTCTGTCAGATCAGCAGGGACATTAGATTCCCATAAGAGCTTGAACTCTACTTTGAACTGCACATGTGAAGTTTCTAGGTTGTGCACTTCTTATGAGAATCTAATGCCTGATGATCTGAGGTGGAGCTGAGGTAGTGATGCTAGTGCTGGGGAGTACTGCAAATATAGGTGAACATTAGCAGCGAGGGTTGACCGCACAGAGACCATAATGAATCAATTGCTTGCAGACTCATATCAAAACCCTGTCAGTGAGTGGCAAGTGAGTTGATGTACTTCAATTGTACATCTGGTGGCTGACTTTAAGTCAGAATCTGACACTTATTTTAGTCTGTGTGGAGTCTGCACATTATTTTATTTACCACTTCCATCCAAGCCTCTTTGTATAATTATTTCATTATATATTACAATGTAATAATAAGATAAATAAAATGCACAATAAGTGCTATGTTCTTGAATCATCTCGAAACTATCCCCCTGTACCCTGGTCCATGAAAAAAAATCGTCTTCCATGAAATTGGTCCCTGATGCCAAAAAGGCTGGAGACCACTAACTTAGAGTGCCTGACAGATTATAAGCTTTCACTCGCACATGCATTCACTTGTTTATTCAACAGGTATTCATTGAGAACCTCTTATGTGCCAGGCACTGTTCGACTTCTGGGACTACTGCAGTGAACCAAACAGACATGCATCTTCACAGTTTGGAGCTTACACGTGTGTGTGTGTGTGTGTGTGTGTGTGTGTGTGTGTAACAACATATACATCATATTAAGTGATAAGTGCTAAGGGGAAAAATAAAGGAAGAAAAAGTATTAGAAAGTGTTGGGAAGTTGGTTTATACTTTTAACTAGGGTAGTTAGAGAGCCCTCATTAAAAAGATACTTGAGTAAAGACTAAAAGAGATGAAGGAGCCAGACAGACAGTTTTCTTAGGACAAAGAATTACCAGTTTGAAGAAACAACTAGTGGAAATGTCCTGAGGCAGCAAGGTCCGGTGAGTTAATGAAACAGTAAGAAGACCAGAGCAGATTAACAGGATACACCGCAAGGTGTGAAGGAGTCAAGGAAGATGCCATATTCTTTGTCTAAACAACAGTCAGTATGTCATCATCGTTTATTGAGGAGGGGATGGTGGTAAGAGAAGCAGGTGTGGGCTGGGGTAGCTAGAGTGGTTGATGTGGGTAAGGCCAGGACCTCAGCTTTGGACATACGAGATGCCATATGGGTTAAAAGTTTTTAACTTTTGTTGACTTTATCACATATAGAAGTATATATCACATTTTATACAATGTAAATATTATTGCTAAATTGTACTGCTGAAATAGAAATGAGCAGCCTATAGTTAATATTGAAAGTCATGACTGGAATGAGATCATCAGAGGAGTGAGTTTAGTCAGAAAAGAGGAGACTCTGTGTTTAGAAGTCAGGGAGATGGGTAAGTGTTCTATAAGCCGCGGCTGCTAGTTTTGTCCTTGCAAATGTTTCCCCAACTCCCCTTTTTGAGGTCTACCTCTCAATCTAGCTCACCCTCAATCCCAGTTCACCAGTTGGTGCTTCCTCAACTCTCTATGCCCCTTTGGAAAAACCCACCCTCTCCTGAGCCTTTCAGTTTCTCTAGTTTCTTTACAGGAGGGCACTGCATTTGTAAAGACCGTTTCCAGCTGGGATCACCCACCTAGGACCACACTGCCTTTTCCTGACAACAACTCCTCTTCTAGATAGAATCAATGTATCCTCCTGCTTTTAGTACAGCTGTCCCCTTGGAAAAATTCCCTTCACTCCCCCCCCTGTCATGGGTCACCACTCCATCCACATGCTGTACTCTAGGGAGTGAGCAGTCTGTCACTTCACCACCTGGGTCTCTGGATCTGACTGCTTCTTTCTGCCTCTTGCTGCATGGAAACTAAGTTCCAGGAAGCCAACACTGCCTTTCTCTCTGACCAGAGGCAATTCTTTTTGCCCTTAGCATTTAAGGAATCTTGACTTATCCTAAGATTTGGACTCTGGCTTGAGATCTGACTATATATTTTTGTTTGAATTCAACTCTCAATTGTAAACTTTGTCACATATGTTATATTTTGTACAATTTAAATGATATTGCTAAACTGAGTGCTTGCATTCCTATATTCGTCTTAAGAAAAAAGAAGATTCAGCTGGGCTCGGTGGCTCAGCCTGTCATCCCGCGCCTTGGGAGGCTGAGGTGAGTG